>NC_041371.1:4255696-4533196 GCF_900634415.1 Cottoperca gobio | reverse complement strand
ATGTACAAGATTTGAAGATGTCCGACTTTGACAAATTGTAGTGGTGATATCCAGAAAAACAGAAGTCGATAATGCAACTTATTGCCCTCAGCACAATATCAGAAAATGACTTTTAATAATCACATTTGAACGCACAGGGTCTTTATTTCTTTCTGTAAAGCTAAACCGAAAACGTTTCATGAACGGACTTCGCAGGGAACCTGAAAGAGTTCAAACTACTGGCTCACGATTAAACAATGTTCAAGTCTTCCATGACACATGCGTTGACATCCGCAGTCATTGGCACACGTCCACACATTAAGAGTTACTGGTGATGCTGACGCTCATGTATGAGAATGCGGTCTTTCCACAAACGGGCCAGGTTTTACCACACAAACGACTTCTCTGAAACTGGAGAGAGGAATCCAACGTATGAAGACAGACTTCCTCAGATCAGACGGAGTAAAGTGTGGTTTAGTCTGTCCCATCTTCTACTTTACATTCGCTTCTCAGTACATCTTACCAACCTGAATCTTGATACCTGAAGCAGCGACCTGACTTGGCGGTTTCAGTTCGATCACCTTGTGCTCATCGAAGCACAACACAAAAGAAGTTTTTGGCTGAAAAGTGAATTTTTCTAATCATTCTGTATTTAGTGTTTGTGTCCTTCTTTTCTATATATTTCACTATATTATAAGACTATTATTCTAAGACTAAATACAGACGTTTCATGTGATCTAAACATTTTAACGTTGTACCGTTAGACACTTGTCCGTACCAGATTTCAAGACTTTAGACCAATGTGAACAAATCCTAAAAACTAAATATTCAGACCGTCTTCCAGCAGCACCTTTGAGCGAGGTCGAGATCCGCGGTGGCCGTGTTCATGCCCTCTGTCTCTCTCACTTCCTCTCCTCTCTCCCTCCTCCCTCCTCTTCCCCCTCCCCTCCCCCTCCTCCCCACCTGCTCTCTCAAACTTCCTCCTCGCGCTCTCGATCCTGCTCCCTCTCTTCTCCTCTCCCCTCTCCCTGTGCTCGTCATGCGGAGCCGTGTCCCTCCTGTGGTGACTCCTCTTTGGGTCAGACTCCTCCCTGCTGCTCCCCCACTCTCTCTCTCTCCTCGTCGCCGCTTCGTGACTTCGATGCGACTCCTTCCTTACATCGCTTTTTCCTGGATCTTCCCTTTTCGCCCCCCCCTCTGTCTCTCTTCCTTGTCTACTTTTAGCCATCTCAGCTCTCCAGTCCCTCACCCCTCTCTCGTCCTCCGTCCTCCTCCAGCTCTCCGTCCTCTCGCTTTGTTGTCTGTCTTTATCGGTGTCTTTCGTTTCGTGTTTGCTCCCTCGTTCACTCCTGTGGGGTCGATCTTTGTCGCTCCTGCCGCTGTTCCTCCTCGTACTCCCACTCTCCGCCTCTTGCCCTTTATTCAACGATCTCCATTCATGCTTCATCTCTCCTTCATCCTCTCTGCTGCTCTTACTCCTCTCACTGTCTCTCTCCGGCTTGACCCTCTCAGAATATTTTGCTTTTCCGCTCCGGTCGTCTCCTTTTGAGTCGCCTGATCTGCTCTTCATCTCCTCGTCTTCTTTACCAGCTTTATTTTTCTCCTTCTCGTCTGTCTTTTTATTTGTACCGTTGTCTTCTTTCGCCTGATCTCGCTTGCTCTCATGCTTTTCTTTACCAGCTGTAATTCGGTTCTCAGCTTCTTTGTCTTTCTTTCCTCGCTGAGATTGTTCTTTTAAAACTTCCTCTCTGGCAGCTTTGACCTCCTCATTCTTCTGCTCTTTTTCCTCATCAGAAATCTTCTCTAGCTTTGTCTCAATCTTGCCTTCTCCCTCACCTTTCCCCTTCCTGCTTTGCTTCATTTCCTCTGTATTCGCATCCTTTTTCTCCATTTCCTCCTCCCTCTCCTCTTTGTCCTTCACAATCTTCTCCTTGTTTTTTTTTTGATTTTCCTTCTCAAGCTCTTTAATCTTCTTCTGCTGCTCCTCCTCAAGCTCTTTAATCTTCTTCTGCTGCTCCTCCTCGGCCTTCTTGTCAAGTTTCTCCTCCAGAAGGTCCAGCTCCTGCTCCAGCTCAGCCAGCTTCTTCGGATCAGACTCAAAATCGTCTTCAACTTCCTCCTCAACCTCCACAATCTCCTCGTACTCCTCCACCTCGATGCCGTCCATGGTCTTCTGCAGCTGAGTCTTCACCTTGTTCAGCTCCAGGAGGCCGTCTTGAAGTTCTTTACATACGTCCCTGATCTTGGTGGCGAACTTAGTTTTGGCGCCCTTGCGGAGCTCGTGGGAGTCTTTGGCGAGGAAGAAAACATCCAGAGCGAGGAAGAGCGCCGACATGACCCCTGTGGTGACACTGATGGCCTGGACAGCTTTGGCGGCGCCGCCTGCAGCACCTAAAATCTGCACGGTGCTGATGAGCTTATCGGTGTTGATCATCAGGGCTTTTCCGGCGCGGCCGCCCTCCTTCATCACATGCTTGAGGTTGTGGTTCATAGCCTTCTTCGCAGCGCTCTCTGAGTATTTCTCAAAGTCCCACTCCTCCAGAGTGGCCATACCTGCCTACAAGAGGCACAGAGACAAGAAAGGAAGGTAAGAAATGTCTCGGAAAGTATTCAATAAATACATTTTTATGGTTCAAGGTTTCCCTGTGATTTTAAAACGATTACCTTCTGGTGTAACACCACAACACAAGTATCTTTCCGGAGATTTTGGCGAGGAGTTTCTGGGACATGAGATCCTGATAAACTTTAGACGCTACAACATACAATATGTTGTTGTTACCGTGCTGAGTCTCTGTTCTCATATGTAGAGTTGGTAATGGCTACCATCATTCTTATCGCTCTTTTCTATCCATCTAATGATGATGTCAAATAAAAAAAAACTCACTCGCTAACTAAACTATCTTCATGTCTCGTGAACAAGCGTTAAAGTTAAAGCTCTTCTCACGCTAATCTCTTAAGTTCTTAGAGCATTTACATTAACACATACATAAACATTAACGAGATATGTTCCGGTGCTACACCCCTCGCTGCGCTACACTTGTTCTCTGGTTACCGCATCAGAGAAGACGAACAAAGGACAGTTCTCAGCCCTAACAAAACATCATCGTACAAACTCAAACATTTCTTTACCTGCACGAACTCCATACACTCCCTGATGTCTTTGATCTCCTCCTGGTAGCCCTGGATCATCTTCTCCAGCTTCTTCCGGTCCATGTTGGAGTGAACCGTGTCTGTGATGTTAGCCGTTGCTGAGGTGATGCTGCCCGCCGTCGCCACACCGATCCCCACCGCCGTGACAATAATAGAGGCACCCAGAGTGAAAGGCGCCAGAATGAGCCCTGTGATTGTTGCAATGCTGCCTGCCACACTGGCCACGCCTCCACCCACAGCAGCCTGCACCGTTTTTTTGTGGAATAGATCCGCAGCGTCCGCCAGAGCCAGAAGCTCCAGGATGCGATGCTGTAAGGCGGCCCCCCGCTGGTTGAAAAGACGCACAAACAGACGAGCTGCCATGTAGACACGATCAGCTGCCTGCTCCATCACCCTGCACAGACACAGACACAGACACACAGACACAGACACACACACACACACACACGAGAGCTGTGAAGGCTGGAAACTCTCAAGTCGGTGAATTTGTTGAGTTTAAAGTTATATGAAGGAGAGTTTGGTTGTATTTATTCAGTCAGTATATTAACTTCAGTGGATGGTGGCACGCCCCAGTTTGGAGAAACAAGACAGTACCAACACTTAAGGGGGGGCTTAAATACGTTTTGCTGCTGCCCCCCGCACACAGCCGTGCATAACAACGATTCCTAATGAAGTAATTGTTATAAACACAAACTGGAGCTGGATGAGGTTAACCGGTTATGTTAAGCTTCCTGACAGAAGTGAGTGTTTGCTACACTATTGATAAGGAATTATAAATAAAACAATAACTCTACCCTAAAGAAAGCTTTTGGCTACATTTGAATGAAAAGTCTTTAAAGAAAAGAAACAACACTTACATTTCCTCATCGTCCTCGAGGTTAGATGCCTCGTTCCACTCTGCCCAACCTGGAAACCAACAGCAGAAATATTACAATTAGTACACGGAGCAAATCCATAAAACTGTTTCTGTGTCGAGCAGTACCCCACACACACACACACACACACACACACACACACACACACACACACACACACACACACTGACCTTTCACTGTGTTCCACCATTCCATCAACTCATCACTTTCCTGGAAACAGAACTTTGTCAATGAACATGTTTAGAGTTTAGAGATGCAGCCGGTCAGTCTGTCTCATAGATCAGCTTTTAATCGTAATATCGCTGCACAAGATGCATGTTTTATGTGCTGTATCTGTTAGTTATTATTCATAACATGCGATCGATTTCTTTTTAAGGAAGATTGAGACGTACAGTTTATTAATTAAATGAATGAAAAACTGTATTAAGGCAACAAAGAAATTGCTGCATCCTTATTTCCAGAAAACATTATACACATAATATACACATAAGAAGCAGTAAAGCAAACGCTAAACAAAATCAGGACTAAATAAACCAAACCGAAGGTGTGAAAGTTTGATAGAAACACACCGGCTCAGATGCGAGACCACTGCCTTCAGTAGGATAAGCTGCCATCTCCACAGACTGGACCTCCACTGTGCTGTCCTGGAAAACAAACAGCACAACTTTGTTTGTTACGACTGTAGGTCTCCTCACACAAAGCTAACTACTAACTTCTAATTGCTTACTCGTCATCACTTCACAGGCTGCAATTAAATAACACGGTCTTGTATCACACTACTAATAACATTAATAACAAATGAACTATAAAGACATAATGTCATTATCAGTTTCTAATTACATGATAAACATGATGTCTAATGAGGTTTGTAAAAACTTTGAATTACTAGACAGTATTTCTAACATTGTGTCAGCTGTGCTTTAAAAAATATGTTTTATTTAGAAATATTTATTTATTCATTGTAAACGTGAGCTGCATGAAAACAAAAGATATATTTTTTTGTTGGAGTCTTGGATTGGACATCAGTAAACTACTTCATAACATCATCATGCTCACATGTGCTGGGTTCAGCTCCTGCAGCTCAACAACCTCCTCAATACCAGACATCTTGTCTGAACTCTGGAGGAAAACACAACAGTTAACGTCATTCACTTAGTAATAAACTGTGACAACTTAAAACCCAGCAAAGAAGTAAAGTGAATATTCATTATTTGTGTCAAAACATTACTCAGGACAACTTCTAATCATCCTCAACACGTTTGTAAGTGAATAAAAAACAATGTGAAGAAGGTTTGTTGTTGACAAGCCTTTCAATCATCATCAACAAACTAAAACATGTTGCTGTCACATGTTTAAAGCTGCAGAGAAAGAACAGGAGCAGAGTTACAAACTGCAAAGTGAGTCTCAACCAACACTGACGCTCCTTGAATGTCAACTTGAGGCTGGTTTCAAAAGAGAGTAAATATCTAGAGACTCCACGTTAACTTTACAGCACAAATAAACATGTTTACAGTCGGGTACTAAAAATGCTTTTGGTCTCTATCGCTAATGTCCCCCATCATGACAACTACTACATTTAACTTGCCTTAAACTTTGGTATTTTTGGAAGAGTTGTTTTGACTCGGAACGACACAACCTGAGAAACAACACAAGAAAAGAAAAAACATTTAACATCCAACTATATATAAAGGTTAAACCACTGAGAAGCAGCTGTTAAGATACACTTCTGTTCTCCTGCGGCTTCCTGTCACGTCTCTGGATGTAATAATAATACCTTTCATTTATATAACACACTTTAAAATAGAGCTAAATCTCAAAGGATGTTTCTTTTAAGTGAACAACAACAACTCACTCGTTTCTTCTTCTTGATGGTTCTCCTGCGTCTCAGCCCGCCGCCTCCTGCTGGCGCCTCCATGTCCTCACTTTCCTGCAGATGAAGACAGAGGTCCAGTGAGGAAATGTAATTCAGTAAATTAACTCAAGTATTGTACATTTCAGGTACTTTAAATTGAGTATTTCCATGTTATAGAATACGATTAAACTAAACAGTAAAGTAATTCAAATGAGCACAACCGTAAACATTAACAGCAGTAAAATGCAACACACACATCAATGCAGCAGGAACATTATCATTATGCTATTTGCTGATAATACTTTCATACTTAAGGTAAGGTTATATGCATAACTTTAACTGTTTAACAGCTGCATAGACACATATGTATCTACATCTATTGTTGGCATCATGAAACTTTCTGTATTGATCACATGGACAGCAAAGCATATAAAACTATAAACAGCCAAATATCACACCATGCGAGTCATACTGTTACTACGGCGACGTCTATTGTTGCAGCTTCTACTGAGTGTTGATAAACATATTTCATATTTCATATTTCAGTGATAACATCTTATACCTGATGTTCAACTGTTTTGGGCGTCCTCCTGAATATTCCAGCAAAGCCTCCTTTTTTCTCCTGTTGAAAGAAATAAAACATTCATTTAAGTCACAAAAAAAAGGAATAAATATGTCGAAACAATCAAACAGAACAATACACTCCACATCAACTCACCTTTGTCGCGCTCGTTTCAGAAAGGTTATCGTTACTGTTCGACAATTCACCGAGATTATCCTTCAGAGCAAAATGAAAACAAAAAACATTTTGAAAAAATGTTAAAAAATGTTCATGGACGTTCGTGTGCGGCGCTTTCCTTTCTCTTGATTTGATCGTGTTCGTCATCCTCTCAAAAGTATTACAATATAATGCATATAATATTCTCATGACAGTACTCTGGCACTGTTGGCTACAGTATCCGTGTTGTCCACAGACTCGGGGTAACTCACCTCGGCAGTATCTGCGAGGCTGTCGCAGCTGCCGTAAAGCTCGTTTGTGTCTCTGAGAGGATCCTGGAAAACAAGAAGAAACTTTTGAAGGAAATCTGGTTTGTTTTCATTTGAAGGATATTTTACCACAATGAGATTATCCTAAAAATGTCAACGAGAGCTCTCACAGTACGGCTGTCGCAATATCAGATTTTCACTAAATGATTATCGTGGCCAAATAAATTCATGAAAATAATATTGTGATACCTATAGAAAAAATGTATTAATTAATTAATCTTTAATCTTTATTTTGTGTCTTTTTTAGAACTGTACAAAAACTTACAAAAGAAACAGAAATTATTTAAGAGGCGCTGGATTATTTACACAATATTATCATGTGTATTAACATGACATCTAAATATTGCGGTTATGGTAATACGCAACACTCATATTTCACATACAACTAATAATAATAATAATAATAATACATTTTATTTGGAGGCGCCTTTCAAGACACCCAAGGACACCGTACAAAATACAAGAGATAAAAACAGCAGGACGTTGGAGAGCAGACAAACAAACCCAGAGATAATCGTGTTTCAATCAAACAGTCACCAAAAGAAAACAATATTTGTTTATTTGGTCACCTTAGCAGCGATCGAGCGCGGAGCTGGTTTTGGAGACTTCTTGAAGATCCCTGCCAGTCCTCCAGTCTTCTCCTGAAACATTCACACGTTAATGTTAAAATATTCCCCAGCAGAACAAAGAAACCGGCTGAGATTGCGACCGCTGGACAACATCTGTACCTTTGATGCGTTTGCTTCCTAACAGATTTTCAGAACTGACAGACTTCTTATCCTCGCTTAATTCCTGAACGCACACAACAAAACACGAAACACGAATTCAAAGTAGAGTCAAAAGGTGTGATGTGCTGTGGACTTTAAAAGGGTCATTGCTGTACCTCGTCTGTTGTAGCCCCCTCTGCTGGTTTAGGAGTCTTTTTAAACATGCCACTGAAAATACTTTTCTCCTGGAAACAGACAAACACTGTAAGTGACAGGACAAACTACAGGAGCATCTGTAATTACAATTAAACGAATAAAACGTAAAAGACAATCCCAGCATGTTGAAACATTTGTTTTTTAAATAAAAAAAATTGTTAGACGTACATTAAAATAAATATTTATGAATATTTTTCATCACAGTACCTTGGCGTTTTCAAACAGGCTGTCATTACTTGCAGAAAGCTCCTTTTGGTCCTCTCTGTCCTGAAGGAGAGAAATGCAGTTTATAAACATGTTCAGTCACCACAGTGATGCTGACGCTGCAACACTCACCTCTGCATCGTCTCCGGACGCTTTGGGTGTTTTCTTAAGAAGTCCACTGAACAGCCCGCCTTTCTCCTGATGAGTGGAGCAAAAGATGTAACATTATACATCAAATATCAATCGGACGACACAGTTTGATTTTGGACGTTTTGACTGATGATCGATCTCAATGAGGCTTGAAACACACAACAGGTGGAGGTAGTATTGAGTAGTAGTAGTAATACCAGTGTATACAAATATACTTTGTTACAAGTAAAAGTCCTGCATTCAAAATCTTACTTAAAATAACATGCAATGCAAAATGAGCCCACAGTGTTAATGTGAAGGTAGAAACAAGTCAAACTTTATTCTTACAGCACTTTTAAAAACAACCCAAGTGCAGACAGCTGTCAGATAAATGTACTGAAGCAAAAAGTAAAATATTGTAAAATAGATGTAGTGGAGTAAAAGTATCAAGTAGCAGAGAATGGAAATACATCAAGTAAAGTACAACTGTCTAAAGGTTGTTAGGGGACACCGACCTCGTCAAACAGGTTGTCAATGCTGGCGGATCTTTTGAAGATGCCGGCCAGGCCTCCTTTCTTCTCCTGCAACACACATTATTGTGAGATTCAAAGATTCAGAAACAAAACAACAATCAAAAGCAACTTCTGCTCCTAAGATTACAGTGAAGCAGATATTTCCCTGGCAAAGTAAGTAAGTATTAAATGAATCTGGTAATTATTCATTCATGAGATGTACATTGATAATTATGGATAATAGAAACACAGCACATGCACAAAGCTGGTGGTGGAGGATGTTGGTGTTTCATCTGGTGTAGTTTAAAGTCCCGTTTACTTTTTGTTTATTCCATTTGCTTTATATTATTTGTGGTTATTATTTAGTTGTGTAACAACACTACAAACAAAATGTCACTTTTATTACATGCAGATTTGAATACAGCTAAATGAATATCATGATCTCGATGTGCTGTGATCTGTGACTGGGTTTCAGTTCATGTTGACGTGACGTGAGGGAAACAGAAGGAGTTTCTTCTTTTAAAACAGAGAAGTACCTTCGGGGCGGGGGTGTCAGCCAGATTCTCACAGCTAACAGATAACTGCTTTTCCGTGTCGACCTCCTGCTCCTGAATTCAACCCAGAAAGCAGTAAATATAAACATCCACTCCATCGTGAGAAGCAATGTAGCGACTGAAAGACTCTGACGGTACCTTGTCTGCTGCAGCTCCCTCTGCTGGTTTCTGCGGCTTCTTAAACATGTTGCTAAAAATATTTTTCTCCTAAAACATAAATTGGTTGTGAGTGAACGCTTCCTCTCAAGACATTTTACCAACAGGTTTGTGTTTTGCATCACACTGCTCACCTTCGTGGTGTTGTTCTCAGACAGGTCGTCATTGCTGCCTGAGTCTTTCTGAGCGTCTCGTTCCTGAAACACAGAAATGTTTTTATGAAACCTGAGAAAGATAAATACATCAAGTAAAGTACAAGTATCTCAAACACCGACCTCGTCCAGCAGGTTTTCAGTGCTGGATGATCTTTTGAAGATGCCGGCCAGGCCTCCTTTCTTCTCCTGAAACACACGTCTTTGTGTTATTTCTCTCAAATTAAAACATCATGAAACTAAATAAAAAGGCTACGTCTGCTCCCAAGATCAGCGAGTCAGACTTAGCTCACAATGTTAAATTAATCTGGTCCAAATGTTTCAACAGTGTATTTATGACATGTAAATTAATAATAAACATTTTAGGAAAGGCTCAAAGGTGGAGGAGGATGTGCGTATTTATAGTTTTGATCTGATCTAGTTCAATGTCTTTTATTCACCATTGGCTTCATTAGTTTTTGGGACTAACATCACTGAGAACTAATATTAATTTGATCACGTGCAGATTTGAATACAGCTAAATGAACAACAGGGAATCACAAAGACATCATCTCATGCAATCTGATTTCTATGATCTGGTTTCAGTCCATGTTGACAAGAGGAGAGCAGCCACAGGGAGAAAGACTGAAGTACCTTCGGGGCGGAGGCGTCAGCCAGATGCTCTCCCGTGTTCACCCGCTGCTCCTGAATTCAATTCATCACGGAAAGTGTTAAATAGAAATCCTCCGTAAGAAGCAATGTAGCGACTGAAAGACTGACGGTACCTTGTCTGCTGCAGCTCCCTCTGCTGGTTTTCTGCGGCTTCTTAAACATGTTGCTAAAAATATTTTTCTCCTGAGCGTCTCGTTCCTGAAACACAGAAATGTTTTTATGAAACCTGAGAAGTTGTGTCGCTGGTTTAGAAACTCACATCCAGGAAACATTAATTCACCGGTGACTCCGTCCTTTCTCCAGACGCTTTGGGAGTCTTTTTGAGGAGTCCGCTGAACAACCCTCCACCTTTCTCCTGATGAAACACACAAGACAAGAAATATTTGTTGAAGTATTTACAAATCACACTGTGTCTCTCTCTCTCCTCTCTGAGTAGAAGAGGAGAGAAGGAGGAGAGAGAAGGAGGGAGGAGACTGACCCTCAAAAGAGAGAAACAACCTGAAAGGAGAAGAAAGCGCAAAGTGCAACCAAGAAAAGAGAGACAAAAACACTTCTTCCGAATCTCTCTCTCTCACCCTCTCTCTCTCCCTCTCTCGCTCTCCTCTCTCTCGCGCCCTCCCTCCCTCTCTCCACCACTCGCGCCCTTCTCTCTCTCTCTCTCTCTCTCTCTCTCTCTCTCTCTCTCACCCTCTCTCACCTCTCTCTCCCTCTCTCTCACCCTCTCTCTCACCCTCTCTCTCTTAAAGTTATTCAGGACGGTTTCAGAGTGATGCATTAAACGACTCACCTTGGTGTAGAGAGCTTCACTGCTGCCTGTGAGTTCATCGTCTGATGACTTTGTCTCCTGAGAAAAGATAAAAACAACCGGTTACATTATTTCATCACAGCAGTAATCTTTTACAGCTAATGCCTCCGCTTAAAATGTGAACGCCACCATATTAACTGAAAGGCGGACTTCTTACTTCCTCTGCTGGAGGACTGTCTGCAGGTCTGAGAGACTTCTTGAATAATCCACTGAATCCAATTCCCTTCTCCTGAAACACAGATATCATTTTCTATATTCTTTAAATTTACATTCTCCTTTTCCAGACATAGAACATATGGATCACTTAGAAAAATCAGTGCATACAACTACAACCAGAAAGACAAGGCAATGTATACAATAAACCATAATAATAAACAACTAATCTAATTAAATAATAAACGAGAAAATACATTCTTGGTCAACTCATTAATTTATTATTTCTTACTCCATTTTGATAGTTTTGTAAACTCATAACTCATCCTGTGAATGAAGCTTAACTGAATGTTATCTGTCGTCTTTTATTGTGTTTATGTTGTTTGTATTTATGTTGTTGTATTGTAACCATGTTTGTAACGCTACCCTCTCCACCAGGTCTCTCTTGAGAAAGAGAAACGAAGGTGTTACCTGTATCACAGTTACATACAGGTAGCACATCTCATTTCCACGTTAGATTTGAGCCATAAGTTAAGTTTAAGTTTCCCACAGAGAGTTTTTAGAACCAGACGGACCTTTGTGTTGGCAGCCTCAGACAGACTGTCATTGCTGGCTGAAAGATCTTTCTGTGCCGATAGATTCTCCTGAAACAAGAAATAAAACTGTCAGAAACAGAGCAGCTCAGCTGGAAAGGCAAGAGTTACAAGAAATATATTTTAGTGTGCGTCATATTTTAACTTTAACTGCTCCTCCTGGATTACAGCATTTGAGCACACTGGCAGACAAACAAGGAATATGCATCACACGGGCTCCATCTGCACGCTCTTTACATAACGGGAAAGTTAAACACTTAGAAAAGGTTATTTACTCGCTTTAAAAAGCACCTCATTTAACTGCCATGACAACCGGTGTGAAAAATGTTTTATTAGTCTCCATTGTTTATGATGCTGTTAGTACAAGTGGCATTTTGTTTAGGTGCCACACAGAGCTGTTGATTCAGGACCACACAAGTGGCATGTGCCGGGTTTATTTTGTTTGGTTTTTTACTAGTTCTCCGTAGTTTATTTTACATGTTGGAAAGGGAGGGGTGAGGTATTCAGTTGGTTTTATCTAGAGACAGCCCCAATGTGTGTACAGATATACGTGTGTGTGTGTGTGTTGGTTTGTTTTCTTTGTTTTTTCCTGCAGAACTTCTGCCGCAGGTTTCACTCTGTTGCATTTATTCTAATTTAATTAATATCTTGTCTGTTGTTTTCTTTGGGATTTCTAAATGTATTTCTAGCATTTTTGTCTTGCAAATGTTGAAAATGAATAAAGAAAGTGGTAAAAAAATAATAATAAGGGACGGTATAAGTGAGATGAGGAGTTCCTTATCTCCAAATAAAGATAGGACTTCTGAAAACAAGGAGTAGAGGTACATTTCCTCTCTCTCAAAAATAACCCTTTAGCTATAATCATGACATTTTATGTGCAAAATTAAAATGCAGGGAAAACCCCACCCAACAAACCAACATCATGACAGTCAAGCTTGGGAGGGACCTCCTGTCGTAAGCACAATAGAATGAGACAGTGTGTTACGGGCCGTACCTCTCCAGTTGTTTTGGGAGTCTTTCTCAGGAGTCCACTGAACAAACCACCTTTCTCCTGCAGAGAAGCAGAAAACGCTTTATTTTACAGATATTTTAGGTCACACGTGGTTTAATGTCGGTGGTGACTCATGTGGTTTCCGTGGGGAGGATCTGACAGTCTGATGATGAAGACTCGCCTTGTTCTCCGTCAGGCTGTCAGTGCTGGCGGAGAGCTCACTGTGTAACGTCTCTGCACCCTAAACACAACAAAAATGTAACTCAACCTGTGTGAACATGGACGACGTAACCGGTTACTGACACAAAAGCAGGTTGATGCAGAGTTAGATTAGAATAAGAGTCTTTTTGTCACAGCATTAGGAGCGAACAGCTCATTGGATTCAGAACTGACAGTTAAGTGTGTGAATGTTTTACCTCCTCCAGTCGAGGCGCCGCAGACAGTTTGGGAGATTTCTTGAATATTCCACTGAAAACGTTTCCTTTCTCCTGCAACATGAAGAAAAAGAAGAAGCTCACCGTCAAAGCCTTTTCTGTACCGCTTACCTTGTGAGACGGCTTTGGCTAACGTTGTTTCTTCAAAGGTTTACAGTAGAGAAATATGCAAAGCTACATATTTAAAATTAAAACGTTGTATAAACCTCTTGTTCGTGAGGTCAGAAGAGGGGGAAGGTTATGCATTTTTCATTTTTGTTAAAGATAAAAGGCATCCTCTTTTACCGTATGCTTCTTCATTAACTAGGAGACGCTTAGAGTCAGTTTTGAGAAACGGTAGATCTTTATAGTTAATGGGGATTAAACCATGTTTTCACTTGGTTCAAATGCCACTCCTAAATGTGCAATTTGGACAATGTAAAAATGTTTTTCCGTTACACATTAGTCTTGAATTAGAGGTTGCGTCGGGGTGTTCCCTGGTTATTTTAAGTGTAGGAGGATTCAAAGCAAATATAAGATTGGGCCCCCACTCCCCACCCTGATAACATCTCTTACTTTAGTGCTGCTGTTCTCAGTCTCATCGTCTGCTGGCTCCGTTTGCAGCGACTGTTTATCCTGAAACAAAGATGAACAAACAACTGAAGACTTCTGTCACTGATACAGTTAGTTACAAGCTGCACCCTGTTTGACTGTATGTTTTCATATTTTACTTTCTTTTTAATTCTCACACTCAAGAACATGTATTGTGCAGTTTATTGTTGTATTAGTTATAATGTAGCTAAAGGCAGATGTAAGGTCAGAATCTATAACTTCTTCTGTGGGCTGGTGTATGAACAGGTAATGAATGATATAGATGTCGGTGCACATGTTAATCACCTTTACTTTGTTTGCTCTCAAATCCTTTAATATACACTCAAATGCACTTTCTCTACAGCAGTCCCCAACCTTTATGCACCACGGACCGGTTTCATGCAAGCCAATTCTTCTACGGAGCGGGGGGGGGGGGGGCAGGCATAATTATATATAGCGCTTATAGGTGCATGAAACAAAAGTGCCAGCAAGAGGTGCGGATGGAAATAGTAATTTTTCAAAATAAAATACCCTGCAGACTAATGTAAATAACATGTTTACGATAAATATTACCAACACGTTTTATTCTTTCTGTACGGCCCGGTGGTTTTGGACCCCTGCTCTAATAAGATTAAAAAACAAGGATAACAGGCTGCCACACATTTTCATTATTACAGCACCTAACATGGGTGCAGAAACATTTCAGCTACCTGGCCAGGTGTTCCCTCTCCAGGAATCTTAGGAGACTTTCGGAGGATCCCGCTGAAAAATCCTCCTTTTTCCTGTTCAAATCAGACAAATTCATTTACACCATTAGTGATCGGCACCATGATGAGAATAATGATGATGCTGCAGTCACTAAAGGATTCTGAATTCACCTTTGAGTTTTCAGACAGATCATCATTGCTGCCCGAGAGATCATCATGTAAAGACCGTCGGTCCTGAAAGACACAATTAACTGGTTTAACATGCTCCTCAGGCCACTGGGTAATGAGAAGGGCTTTTTGGCTCAACTTGAATTGAGTTGCACAATATGTTGTTTTTATTTTAACCACATCACCTCGTCAGTTTGAGCAGCTTCTGTTGCTTTCGGAGACTTTTTGAACTTCTTGAATATTCCTCCTTTTTCCTGAAATAGAAACAAAAGTATTGCGCACATGCTCAGTTACGGATCAGATGTATTTGGGTCACGGTCAATGTGGGGCCTTTGGACAATCCACAAGTCTGTGTGTGCACTGTAAGTAAAGATAACTTTATCTGTGCCGTCACTGAACGCTGCTCACCTTGGTGCCGTTTTCAGACAGACTGTCGCTGCTGGCAGACAGATCACTATGAACACTCAGATTGTCCTGAATCACCAACGTGATATCATAGAAAATTAAAATGTTTTTAATTAAAATAACAGAAATAGGAAATATGAACATGAACTGTTTTAAGCCTTTTTTTGTCACTCACCTGTGCAGGTGTCTCGTCTCTTGCTTTATTGGAATTTCTACGGATACCAGAGAAAAAGCCTCCCCATTCCTGTAAAAACGTTTTCAAGTGAGTTGAGATAATATAAATACAGATACACAAAAGAAAAAACACAGAAAACATCTCAGTAATATATGCGTTTCTAAAACCTTAAATTACACGCCTGCTTCTCCAGCGGAACGAGGGCAGCGATCTCCAGACACAAGAGGATGAACGCTTTTCTACCGCTGACTTTGACATAAACAGACGTGAACACAGAGATTTCTTTGGATATTTGAGTCACAGCTTTCAAAAAAGAGCTGATTTCATAACCTCGGCTGGATGCTCAGACACAAAGGTTTCTGGCAAATGTACTTCTGTAAAGGCGAGTACAGGAAGTCTTTATCTATTCATTCACACTTTATTTCCCCTGGAGGGGGGAACCTGCCTAAAATGAAATCAGGAAGCTCATCGTGACACTTGGGGCCGTGATCAATCCTTTAAAATACTGTTGTGATTGCGCTTCACTAGCGTAGCAAAATAAAAATGTTTTCTATGTGGCGCTGCCGTTACGCTGAAGTAAACGCTGTACATCCACTAAAACAAAGACCTACCTTATCTTCTGCTTCTTCTGCATCTTCAGAATCACTGTCTGCTAAGTGGACCTGGGGATGAAATGGAAACTATGAGTAAGAGGCGACGAGAGACTGAAAGTGAAAACTTATGATCCAAAATTGAGCAGAAGAGTTGATTTTACCGTCACAGCAGGAGACGACGATTTCTCTTTGGGTGCTTTCCGGAACATTCCAGCGATCAGACCTCCGATGTCCTGAACAAAGGTGGAGAATTGTTTTTTATTGTTGACCGTCTAATGACAAGCTGTCTTTAAATTCTCCTTTCACAACCATTGTTCAATACGGTCTTTCCCTCACTGCTTCTAGACATTTACATTTTCAACACATTTCTGAGCGTTAAAGGGAAGTGCACCTGACGCTTTTAAAGTAATCTGATTGTCAAAACAATAATTATTATTCAATTACTGTTGTGCCATTTGTCTGGAAAACGCAAAAGCAGTCAAATAATACTAAATCTCACCTGTTTGGGTTTGTTTTTTTCTGCGGCTTGTTCCTTTTCTTCCTCGGTGCCGGAGTCTGGACTCGGCTCTCTGCTGGCCTGAGAGAAGAGTCAACAATCTTCAGCACAATATGATCATCCGGATATTTCTAATTAATACAACCGGACAGGAGAAGACGCCAACATTTAACATTGTGCTTGAAATTGAAAATCTTTTATTTCTCCAGGATGCTCCACCATCTATATTTACAGCTGCTTTATGAATACAATGTTAAATGTACAATGACGAGACATAGGGTGCCTTAAACGTCCTAAAAGATTCAGATAACTTTGCTGATAACTGTCAGAAGAGAATTGTTAGCGTGGAGGCCTAAAACGTAACCACTTTAATCATAACGTGTCACTTTGTCAAGTTGCAGGTTTTACACGCTGACAGGGAGATTATCTTTTCTAGGTATTTGACAGGAAGTGAGGGCGGCGAGCGAGATGGGGAATGACGTGTGAAAGTTTATCATTTATTCTGTATGCATTTGCAACTAAAATGTCACATGTGCAGCACATCTCTGTGAAGGTCCTCGCGAACAGCTCAGTGTAAGTGTGTGTTATTGGCACGACACTGTATGTCAACCTAAGGAGGCAGATATAAAGGCTAAAGTCAGCGAGTACATCCACCATATACAGACAAAGACGAGTACTGCGTTTAATGTACCACAAGGTATGGGACGTACAAGTAGAGCTGGTTGCACAACGGCACAGGGGCTAATAGTATGTGGCTTCTTTGTCTATGCCAGAAAGTTAGCACTAAAAATAAAAAACAATCGAGGAGGTGAAAGTGACGCTGTAAGCCAAATGACGATTTAAAATCCTAAAACAAATTCAAGGATAAAAAGGCATTTATTCTGACAATGAAGTTCGGAGCTTCAAAGCTCATTCATAATGTTGACATTCAAATTAGAAATCAACATTTGAATGCTGCACTCGCTCGAATGAATCGATTATGTATTTTGTGCGAGAACTTCATTTATTTTTTTAATGGTAATGACGTTTAAAATGACATTTTAAAACATGTTAGTTTAAAACATTCAAATCTTTATTCGAAAACCTGAATAGAAGTTTCAAATGTAAAAACAAAACCAAACATTCGGCACTTCCCTAAAGTGAAGAATGATGAAAGCGGCCTACAGACTTCTTTACTTTATTGTGAAAATCAGTTCAAAATAAAAAAAATTAAACCGTGTTTAAATCCTTCAGAAGGATTCATCCAGGCAGCATCTATCAAAATCCAGCTTTTTAACCAGACTATACATTTAAAGATCTTTAAAAAAAGAAGTTTAACCATCACAAATGCAGGTATTGAATGACCACCACCATCAACACCACCACGACTCAGGCAACAGTCCTTCCATGTAAGTGTCACTAGTAGATATTGTAAAATAAAATCGTGCAGCCACCACCAGCAGAAAACACCAAACCACACGGTGCTTCATACCTTTGGTGACGACTTGATTTGTAACCCTTTCATTACTCCCTTCAGACCAACCTGTCAATCACAGTTACATGTCACAAACCAGCTGATGGCATCAACAGAGGAACACACACAAGAACACACACACACACACACACACACACACACACCGGTTTGCTGCCAGGAGCCTTTTTGGCCGGCACATTGTCCGTGTTGTCCTCTTTGTCTGGAATCAGGTAACTCTGAGGAAGAAAAAAAAATCAGGCAAACACTCAACTGCTGATTAAAAAACCTGCAGTAAACGACTCTGTATGTTTTCTACATCTTCTGTGCAGGTAGGCTCTAAAACAATGTATATTTGTATGTATATTATGTTTATCCCATCACACATGTTTATGCTTATGCATGTGTCTTTTATTATGAGACTCTTTGATTGGACGACTTACTGCACAACATCCGACTGAGTCATGAGCAGCGTCTTATACATTCTGACACACACCTATGCATCTCATGCATATACATACACACCCACACACACCTGTCCTCCACTAGGAACCTGTTTAACCGAGGCACTGTCAGGTTAAGAAACTATTACTCAGAAAATAAGTTTTAAAACATTTTTTGTCTATGTATATTAACTTCTTATTTATATTACATTTTGTGTGATATTTTTACATGTACTTAATCGTCTAAATAAACACTAACTTTGCAGCAGAGGTCATAAAGAGTGATTCAGGATTTGGCCCAGTTATGACCATTTAAAATTGTGATTGGG
Organism: Cottoperca gobio; assembly: GCF_900634415.1. Taxonomy (NCBI): domain Eukaryota; kingdom Metazoa; phylum Chordata; class Actinopteri; order Perciformes; family Bovichtidae; genus Cottoperca; species Cottoperca gobio. Next base: position 4,514,700 of record NC_041371.1, on the reverse strand, counting down.
ACACTTTCTTACGCTGTGAAAGGTTTATTGAATTTACTATATGTATTAGTGAATCTGGGGGCGGCTTTCACTCGCTGGCGAGTACCGTAACCGTTGTTTAGGAGGAGGAGCCAACTTTGAACGGTGAGTTTACAAACTGCAACTTCAAAATCCTACTAATCATGCCTTTAAGGTGTTCAGGTCTAAGAAAATATGGATTCAAAAAGGTGCAGCACAACTCTGCTTCACATCATGTCATCATCATTTCTTTTGTAACAACCTGCGTTGTTGCATACATGAAGGACAGAAGACAAAACAAGTGTACACTACAGTAAAGCAAAAAACCTATTCAATATCATAGGCATTAAAGTAAACGTATACTTGAACACCTGCTAAGTAATGTGCAGAGAAGAGCTGCGTGTGCATTTCTTACAGTGAACGAATGCGTTTTCTCTTTTTGGCTCCGACGAAACAATCCGGTCAGGGCCGACTGATCGCTCTACAACAAAGCACAAAATGTGAAATTAAGTTGGTTAAATTAGGTCGGAGCTACAGGTTAATAACTCCAGCTGTAATACCTGTTTGAAGTCCGTTTCATTTTTGGGAACTTCTGATTGGCTCTGATGAGGAAGAGGAAGAACAGAGACTCAGAAATGTATAAAAAACAAGCGAGAAGGAACGTGATCTTCCATCGTGTGTGTGTTTGTGTGTCTACCTGTGTGTCCTCAGCCTGTATCCTCCTGCGTTGGCTGTATCTGGTTGTGGTGTTCATTTCCTGCACACATGCACACATGCACACAGACACAGACACAGACACAGACACAGACACACACACACGGGAACAATAACAAAAGACATTTGGAACAGGAAAGAAACCTTTTGTCATTTCTTTACTGTAATCTGTTCTCTCACTAAAGACTCAAAGGTTGCTGATTAACTTTAATAATCTTTATTGACATGAAACAAACACACATGTTCACACAACACTCAATTATCAGCTTGGCTTTAAACATGAGAAACATTACATTGTATTAATAAGTAATACAATGTAATGGAGTATGTATTGTACCTTTTCTGTGGGTCTGGGTGGAACTACAGGAGTTTCTATCAAGTTTCCTTTCGCCTAATACAGATAGAAAAAGGGTTTTATTTGTTTAATATAAATGGTATCAGACTAACTGGACAATAATGAAAAGTATATGACGGCAATAGTAAGTATAATAAAAGTATCCAAGTACAAAAAGGGAGTTTTCAGTATGAATTTATAAATCATCAGTATTTGTTTATATAAACCCACATATTAAGTAATTATACTGATGACCTAATATTTCATGCCTCATTTTGTTTTCTAAGTTTTTATTTTGTGGCATTTCTTTAGAGGTTACAGTTGAGATGCAGAGAGGAACCAGAGATAAGCAGCCATCACAATGTCCTGTTTTGTTTTCTGTTCTTCTAAAATCATTTCTCATATGGAGGCTCAACCTAAACATCTTTGTCACAAATCATCTTTTATTTCTCTGGGTCCTTCTTTCTAGTAAAACATAAATAACAGCAAAAGAACATCAATGCATAAAGTAAATACCTCATCGCTTGTTGCTTTTTTCATTCGGTATTGTGTCTGACTTAGTTCCTGCAGAGAACAAATGCAAATCTGTTTTTATAAATAGATTCTCTGTTGTAAATCCAACTTACATTCTTTCTTTAGTGACTCTTAAATATACTGTGTTATAAAGTTGTATAAAAATGATGCATATTAGAAATGCTTACAGATAATGGTTGTTTTCTTTCAATTCGTTATTCAAGGTTGATATTAGTTCTGATATTGTTGTGCTGAAGCTGCCAGTGGATAATAGAAGCATCAGGATTCAATGTCTTTAAAAAGGAACTATTTTGTGTTAACAAAACTATATGATGGAGTTTCCTCCTCACAGAGAGGAAACATCTATTTAGAATTAGTTACCTAAAATGATATGATATATATATATATATATATATATATATATATATATATATATATATATATATATATATATATATATATATATATATATATATTGGATACAAACATTTCAGATACAGTTAATCTTGTAATTATTTTGGGTAAATATCATATTCATACTTGTAAGTGGAAGTACTCCCTCTTTCATTGTGTTAGTTTATAATTTTGCTACTACTTTAAATAACTGAAATATATGATAAACGTGAATAGAAAGGCTAAAAAGTTGTACACATTAATATCTCAGTCCTTACTTTAATGTCTCTTACCTTGCTCTTATATGTTCCTCATTTGTTTACCCGATAGTTTTCTGTTTTAAAAAAAGATTCTTGTTCCTCTTTTCATTTTCAGTATTATGGTACCTCTGTTGTTCATTGTGTCTGATTGTGTTGCAGTATAATTTACACTATACTGCATTTTATATCAACTCCCTGTGTTGTTTTGTATTATATTTGTATTATGTTCCTTTTGCTAACAAAATGTTGTAAAGAATAAAAAGGTGTGGAAAAATCCTGTCCACTGGAACCCAGACTAAATAATTTACTTAAATGTTACCAGATGTTTAAGACATGTTGGCCAACCACACATGCTCAGTAGAAGAAAAACTCTTGGACACATAAAACAGTTCCCATCACATCAAAGATGACGGACCTGTAGAGAAACACGACTGGTCTGTAAGTGCTGGACTTACCGTGTCTGCAGGTCGTTGAGGCACCAGAGGAGTTGGTTTCTCCGGTCTCTCTTGGTCATTTGTTTTTACCTGTAAAGACAGTTTACTGAACCGTGAAGCCATCCTACAGTCTTTTTGCTTCTCTTTTTTAAACCTGCTGATGTCACAGCACATGCACTTCAGAAAACAAGTAAACACATGATTAACTTTCTCACATAGCTAATTAAAGATTTGGGTTTATTATTACTGTACCACTGTAGGCTTTGGGAACGGCTTCGGCTGAGGACAAAGAAGAAAAACTGATGTTTGTAATATATATATATATATATATATATATATATATATATATATATATATATATATATATATATGATACGGTAGGTTAGCTTTCCATGTGTGTATGGTGAGTTTGGATGTTTTAAATACACTCTACGAATCAGTATTTTGAGAGTATTCAGACTGTGATTTGTATTAGATGTAAATGTTCTCACCGGCTTTGGTTTCTTTTTGATTTCTGGCATGCACGCCTCCATCCTTTCTGTAAGAGCGACACAGAGAGATAAAGTGTAAACACCAACAGGAATAATCACAGGTTTGTGATTTCCACTTTGAAAAGCCAACTGCACCAGAGACAAACACTCACCAACTTCCACAGCTCTTCACAGCATGTTTTGTGACATGCAAAGCACAGGTGTAAATAATAACATTGATAATAACTGCATTCCACTTAGGTCAGGTGCTGTGTACCAATTAAATTGTCAGCATCTATGTCCTTTACAGTTTTGTGCAAACTATTATTATAAGTGTCACATCAGTTCTGACTTTTCTGAAAGCTTACATTAACCAATCTGTCCTTAAATATAATTTTAAAAACTCATATTTAAATGGCGGTATATTGTTAATGCACACTATTTTTAACCTTCACACCTGTCAGCACAATACACAATTTGTGGTGATGTTTTGCAGCTGTGAGAAGCTCTATTTCCTTTTAATTAGTATCTCTGTAGTACAGAATTGGGACACTCTGGACGCTCTGGTATTGTGCATTCTGGCTCACTGGGGCACTTTAATGGAGCACAGCCATCATTAATTTAATTAGCAACACCTGCGATTGTCCTCCTGTGAGTCAAAATATCTGCTGTTTGTACGGAGAAGCTTTTATCTTTAAATACGTAATAATGTAATGTTTCTTGCTGGATAAAGGCTAATATTATTTTACAAACAAATCACCTGAATAAGCAAAAGTTCCAAGTATTGTTTAACAAAACAGTCACAATTAATTGAAAACACATGAAAGTATCAAACAGGCTGTATTCATCAAAATTAAGGACTATGTCACCCCAATTTTTCTGACAACAATAACAGTAACTTTTAAGTACTTCTTTATTCACTACTTTATACAACTCCTCTACATTCTGGAGGCAAATATTACTTTTTACTCACCTACATTTATTTGATACTAGTTACTTTGCAGATTTAAATGAATAATACAGAATATGAATACACTTATAAAGTATGATGTATTATTAAGTTAAGCTAACCAGCAGTATTAAAGGTAAACACATTAATGCATCTATAATTGAAATCTAGTAACTTACATTATTCTGAAATAGGCCATTCTGCATAAAGAGCACTTTCACTTCTTTAAAGAACATGTTGATGCTAATATTGTTGTACTTTTACATAAATAAGATTTTGAATGCTGGACTTTCTACACTTTACTCGAGTAAAATATCTTCTTCCAGCACTGTATACAGGAAGAAGTGAATATTACAGTTACAGTGGTCCCTTACTGTATATTTAGAGAAGTACTAAAATACACATTTCCTGAAACTGTAGTTACTGAATATTAGCTTTAACGGCTTTAACGGCTTAACGTTAGCTAACGTTTAGCTAACGTTTAGCTAACGTTTAGCTAACGTTTAGCTAACAGGTAAAAAAATACGCTCGGTATTTAAACTGTCGGTAAATTACAAATTATAAACGTCTAAAAGTGTAAAAACTGTCAAAAGTAATCAGGTTCATGTCAGACTGAGCAGTTTCACTTACCGAAGATTTGAAGACAGTTAATTAAGAGGTAATTCACACTCAGTGTTTTAGTGAATAATATCAAAGCAGTGACGGCTTCTTCACTGTCAACACATTCCCAGGAGTTTTTAAAACTCCGCCACACCCGCACAACAACATCTGCACACACGACGCGTTCGAGAGCTCCTGAAAAAGCTCCGAAATCTTAGAACTTAAGTCACATCCGACAAAACCGCTTTGTTTTGTTATTATGTAGAATAAAAGTAGAGTTGGGTTTGTATGCATCAAAATGATGTATGTATATATTGGCTTCTCCCACATGTTAGCTCCACATATAATAATGTACTTTTTATTTCTTTAGTATTGAAAGATCTGACTGAAAATTGCCCAGAAGGCATCATGGAGGTAAAGAAAAGACTAATCTGTCATATACATTTATTTTGTTTTATTTGTATTGCTCGACATGTATAAACGCAGTACCATATACTCTGCACATCCATTTATGTGTTGCTACATCCTTTGCATTTTATATTTATATCTGTGAAAATCTGACGTATTTGTTTATTTTACTTTGTAAAGCCTCTTTGGCCCATACTTTACATACATAGTTTCTTTTGAAATGAATGAATGACGTTCTTATATTTTGATGAAGTTCTTGCATGCCACATTTGTGCGGGTAATATAAAAATGGTTTATGGTTTTAATAAAACAGTGATATATATCATTATCATATCATAATGTGCAGTTTATTTTGCCAATATATTATCGTCAAATCATTATTACCATACTGTGTATAGCTTATTTTGGCATTTACGTATTATAATGTTTGCAGCTTATCTCTGCTTTTTCTTACGCATTTATTGTTTTTAATATATATATTATGTTACTGTACTGCTCTATGTGTCTCTGCAAATTGCCTTCTCACAACAAATAAAAGTATTATTTATTTTTCCTATGAAAACAATAATATGCACATGTCAGTGTCACTGGTTACTGCAGTCTCAGCTACATGTAAGCTACACTCTACCTGTCCATCTCATGTTCCCATATTTCTCAAGAGTATTTTTCGCCACATGAAGTAATCCAATTATTTCCCACACCACCCAAAGGCAACATCGTTTCCACGTCGAACAAAGCATCTTAAACTAACCTGAACACGCCCTGAGAGCTTCTCGTGCCACAAACCCTCACACTGAAACCACCTGTTGGATAATAAAGCGACTTCCTGCCACACAAAACCTCTCAGTCACAAAACCTCCATTTAATACTTGTTCCAAAGATGAAGGACAGCTCACCTGTTTGTTTTTGCAGTTGGAGAAGATGCGCGCTATCAAACCTTTCTGTCTTCCTTATGGCTTTGTGATGGCTGTCGACTCACCTGGGAGTAGGGCTAGGCCAGTTTGAGATCTACCTGTGTTTGTGGGAGTGGAGGAAACGCGTTTCCCAGCCGGTGTGACTCTGACTCATCAGTTTCACAAGTGTCAACAACATGTGAAGAAAAAACAAAACGTGACGAGAGTTGCTCCAAAAATAGAAATGCAGTAATGATCTATGACACGTTGTGAAATCATAACAAGGAATTTGACACGATTTTATTTCATGTGATTCATTTTGTTAATTTAACTAAATTGTATTTTCTAGAAAATATTATCAATCTCTCTTTATACACTTTAAAGTATTCAGACCTCATGGCTTGGCTATTAGACAGGTGTGTTCCTTTCAAAATCATATTCAATCGACTATATGGACCACAGGTGAACTCCCATCAAAAGAAATGGAAGATACTTCGGTCAACGTGATATTTAAGTTTTCTTTCTTTTGGAAATTAGCAAAAAAAAAAGTAAAATCCTGTTTCCTTATTTGTGATTCTGGGGTATATTAAATATATGCCATTTTAACAAAATGTGAAAGAAGTGAAGGGGTCTGAATACTTTCTGAATGCACTGTACTTTGTAATGAATTAATAAATAAAACCCCGACTTACTTTATAAGCAAACATATTCAGTCCTTGAGCTTCATCTGGTAACATTTGTAATACAATTCTTTTTGTTTTGTGATGGACACTTTATTTGGTTTTAAAACATCCATAACACCCCAAACAATGGCCAATTGTAGAAACTGAAAATAACTTAAATAATATAAATAAATAAATAAATATATATATATATATATATATATATATATATATATATATATATATATATATATATATATATATATATATATATACAGAAAAGTACAAATAAAAAAATTACACTAAGAAAAAATGTAAAATAAAAAGGAATTATAATTATAATAAGAATTATATATAATTATAATTTAATATATATATATATAAAGGAAAACAATGTGAATACAAACACACTTCAAATAAAATAGCTGTTTGGTTTAGGTTTCAAGGGCTTTTTGTATTTATTACTTCTACTGGTTATGTGTTATTTTGTCAAAACTGATCACCTATCAATTAGATGTGCAAAAAACTACGTAGTAATTGGCAACTTAAAAACAACTAAATTTAAAGAGCAACTTTTAACACCAGCTGAAGATCTTTTTTTTTCTTTTCATGCCCTCCACTGGTTTATCTCGTCGCCCTGCTGCAGTGACTAGCACTGTACTCCAGGGTGTGGTCAGTACACTGTGATGTCACTGTTGGGTGTGGTTAGGAGTGTAACCAGGCCTTGGTTTCTACATTTCTACTCACAAAATGGCACATGCTGCTTATGCCGACTTGTGTGGCAACAGAAAACTAGCCCCAGTCTTATATCGGTGTTTATTCAAGATCAAACTAGTATTTAACTTCTTTATTATGTCAAAATGCTACAAGACTTTCATCTACATTCTATATTCAGATTCTACAATCTACATTCATCATGGAAATGAAAGAAAGTAAAGTGCTGAAGGGCACTTTGACGAGTTTATCTTGGTTATTAACTAATCAAATACGACCAGTAAGTGCACAGCAGTCAGAAGAAGGAAGTGTTTGTTGGCTGCATATAAACTTTAGAAACACTGACAGAAAATGTTTTCTCTTACTTTTAATTATCAATTTTACATTTATTACACAGTTCTACAATATATTGCACATACAAAAGGTAGTATTGACTGAACAACTCCACCCAGAAAATAAATATTAAGTTCATTAAACAGACCACAGAGCCGACAGAGCTTACAGTACAGAACGCAATCAAACCCTGACGTTGACATAACAGTCTTAAATATATTAATGCCATAATAAAAGGAAATTGCAAATGGTTCTTTTCAGGAGAGGTCGACACAGTCCTGGCTGGTTCTTACAGTCCTGTGTCATTCCAGTCGTCTAGTAAGACATCATTGTACACCTTGAAACCATTAAAACATCTGATGACAAGATTGAAAAACATGAATGGCTAAACTTGAAGCAGTCTTGAAAGAAACAAAATCATATTTTCCCATTAGTTCTCGTCAGACATGTTTTTATGTTTGCGTCTCCCCGTTATGTTGCACCAGCTGTTCCAAGTGTTTACCAAGTAGAGATTTAAACATCACTCAATAAAAACAGGTTGCTTCACAACAACCGATTCTCACGTACAGTTTAGTTGCTAGTAAATATTTACACCCAGTAACGGACTAGCTAACAGAACCAAAGTTAACATTGCTAACATATGAGCAGTTTAGACGAAGGAGTTTTACAGATAATATGAAATATAGGCAACATATCTGACTCGACTTGATCAAAATTATGTTTAATAATGGTGATAAATGGGAAGAAACATGATGTACCATAAATTACAAAACAGAGCCAACACATTATACTAAATGACCAAATAACTTTGGCTAGGTTAGCATAGTCAGCTATTTCCCATTCATTCAAAAGTACTTAAATACTTAAGCACTTAAGCACACACATTTCTCAATGTATGCATTTGTAGACTATTAAATGCATTTACAAAGGATTGGCACACAAATGACCAAAGTCTTTACTTTACTAGCTTGGACATTTCTTAAGTAGTGAGTCACTCGTGTTTAACTAGCTAGTAGCAAGTAAAAACTTTACACACAAACTTAGTGATGGATTCACAAACAGCTGGTGCACCCCCGTCCTGCTTCTTTCCGAGCATAATTTTGTAATTTTATTGGCTTTTGAAAAAACAATCCTATTCAAGTTTATTACCACCATTCTTTAAAATGAGACCAATATCATCAAGACATTAAAACATCAGCTCTGAAACCTCGAGCAGAGGATGAGGAGTTGTGTTGCAGTCCCTGACACCAAAATAAACAACATAAACATAGAAGACATAGACTAATGCTATATTGCATCATAGTGTATTTCTAAAGGCATTATAAATGATAAAGGCACTTGTCCTGTAAGAGTATAAACAATCTCTACACCTGGTCAGTAAAAGTGTTTCAATAAGAACCAACACACTTTGATGAAACTCAACACTTTAAAGTCTAAATTCTAAAGTCTCTAAAAAAATACTTTGCAACTATTTCTTTATTTCATCTAAAAATGTACAATCCAAATACATGATGGAGTACATTTTCTTAAAAGACAACATGGCGGTTTAACACTTTGGCACAACAACCAAAGAAGCAGATATGATACTTTATCTACCACAAAGCCTCAGTTCCTCACAGTAATGTAAATGTTGTTTGTCAGGTCTTTAAAATAAGTTTTGGAAACTAGTGTATTTCATCAATAGTGTAGTTCCCTAATTAAAAATAGGCTTGATTGTAGTTTCCCCATTTTAGGAAACTGGCACCAACCACCTCATAGATGCAGTGCAGCAGTACGCTGGAGTTTTGAGCCGGTACTTTAAAAGACACTTGAAAACGTTTGGCAGTGGAAAACTGACGATGATTGAATCTTCCCTCTGAAAGCTTAATAATAAAGCAATGTTTAAGGTCTTATTCACTTTTTAGGTTTCCGTCAAACATATTCTCGGTTCTCGTAGTCCTTTTTAATGGCTTTTTTAATGCGGTCGATTTCATCTTCACTTGAACTGTCATGTTTGTCATGTTTGTCATGTTTGTCATATTTCTCCTTCTTGTCGCTTTCTAAAGCAGCTGTATCATTGCCTTCGTCGTTCTCTGGTACTGTGGACTGCAGCTCCTGTCGTATCCCGTTGAGCTCCACCAGACCTTCATGCAGCTGCGTCGCCACCTCCCTGATTTTGGCAGCAAACTCTGACTTGGCCCCTTTCTTGAGTTCTTTGGAGTCTTTGGCCACAAAGTAGATGTCCATACCTACAAAGAGTCCGGTGAGCACACCAGTGGCCATACTGGCAATCTGGACCGCTCGGGCCGCTGTGCTGCCCGCCACGTTTGCGATCTGCACCACACGCATGATCTCATTGGCGTTGACGAGGATGGCCTTCCCTGCCATGGCGCCGTCCTCAAAGAATCTACTACTGAGCGCAGGGAAGTCGCGGTTGTAGGCTTGTTCTTTCATTTTGATCAGGTCGAACCTCGACAGATTCTCGATACCCTGCTTGATGAATTTCAGACACTTGTCGAGGTCGACCATCTTGTCCTGATAATCCAGCACAATCTTCTCCACCTTCTTGCGGTCCATCGAGTTGTTGACCTGGTTGGAGATGCCGGCACCTGCTGATGTCAGACCGCCCGCCGTGGCGACACCCAAACCCACCGCCGTCACAATCAAGGATATTCCCATGGTAACCGGGGCCAGAGCGAGGCCTGTGATGGTGGCTATGCCCCCGATGGCGCTGGTGGAGCCTCCGGTGATTTGAGCGATCTTTGTGTTCTTGTTGAATTTGTCCAGTCCGTCTGCGATGGTGTTGAGGTCAATGACGTGCTGCCAGAGGCTCTCAGCGCGCTCTGAGAACAGTTTGTTGAAGACACGGATGCCCTTCTGCACCTTCTGTGCCGTCACAGCAAACGCTCTGAGACGAGCAATTTAAGAGTGATTACACAGAGCAAGGTCACAGTATCTCTCACTTACCACGAGTGTATCTAGCCTTCCCATATTGGTGGTTTTATTTGCCCAAGTTTTGAGATATCCAGCTTCCTCTCCAATACACTGGAGGTGTATACATGTTTTCTACCATGCGAAGCATTGCTAAGTGCACTAAGTAACGGCAAAACATCTGTCTAGAAACAACTTCATAATTACACAACTTGATGTCAAAAATGGTCTTACTTGGCCTCTTCTTTATCTGTCATGTCATCTTCTTGAGGCGTGTCCTCCCAAGCTGAGGTGGTAAAAATAAGAAATAACAATATGAAGTTTACTCATAATGTTACATAATTACATGGCCAAAAGTATGCAGACACCAAAAGATCTAGAACACATTATTCCAAAAGTATAGACATTAATCTGCTGCTATAACAGCTTCAACTCTTCTGGTTCCCAGCGTTCCACCAGATTTTGGAACCTGGTTGCAGGGATTTGTTCCCATTAAGCCACAAGAGAAATAAATAAACCTAGAAAACCCTTTTTTATGGACCTGGCTGAGGCATTATTATGTTGAAACAGAAAAGGTTCTTCCCTAAACTGTTGGCACAAAGTTGGAAGAACACTATTGTCTAAAATGTAATTGTATGCTGTGAATTTAGGGGCTTAAACCATGAAAAACGTCACCCTAAAGCATGTAAACAGGGATGTCCACATACTTTTGGTCATATAGTGTAAGTGGTTAAAGAAGAACTTAAGTGAAAAGTAAAGTAAAAAACATTTTATTTGTAACTTACGCTCCACTGTGTTCCACCAATCCATAAGGCCTTCCACATCCTGAAACACATCATTACATTTGTATGGTTTTGCATGTTTATGGTTGCTATCGAAAACAGTTATTAATAATGTAGAACATTTACTATATATGTTTCAGAAACCAACCTGGCCGTCTTCAGGCTGTGATGGGTCAATACGTAAGTCCTCCAGCTGGTCGAACAAGGTTCTATTTCCACCTCCATTCTGAAACAACAAAAATATTACTTATTAAAATTCATTCATTCATTCATTCATATATATATATATATATATATATATATATATATATATATATATATATATATATATATATATATATATATATATATATATATATATATATATATATATATATATATATATATATATATATATATATATATATATATATATATATATATATATATATATATATATATATATATATTTCCCTGTGTAAAGACAAATACCTGGGTCTACTGAGTAGCTGAAGTGTGTCAGTAAGACAAAAAGACTGAGAAACATAAAGAGCAAGAATTCAAATCGACGTATCAAGTGGTGCATATGCTAAGTTTCATGTTTTATGCTGTATATGCTCAGATAAAGAGGAGGAAGTGATAGTAAAAGGGATTCTGAATGCACAATGCATGTTTTTGCAGAAGTAAAGTAGGACAATGTCTTCCATGGACGCATTGAAAAGGGAAGCAGAGAAACAAGTCTGGGCACATTGCAACCTAATCTCATCTTTTTGCTAAGAACATGCACAAACTGTGTGGAGGTGGATTTCATGTCGAGAGTGGAGGGTGAAAACAAAACACATGTTGATTATAATAGCCTCTGTTGGGAGCTTAGCAGACACCCTGGAGACATACATAACAGTGTTTCAGGGATGGGTCAGGTGACTGAAACAGACCTTTTGTAATCCTGAACCACAATGGATGTAAGACTGCAACTCGTCAGTCTGGTGGACAAATACACTGACACAGACTGGGTGGGAAAAAGTTCAAAGCTGTGTGAGAGGTGACTGAAGGAAAGAAAGAAAAGGGAGACAACGTCAAACACAATGTCTCATTCAGTGTTTTTTTCTCTACCTCTGCTCTAGCTCCGTCCTGTGCGTTCTTCGGTGCACCTTTGCCCTGAAACCAATGAACACAAACACAAACACACACACACACCCAAACACACAGTTAAAGCCTTTATAATATCAATATAAAACTTTGCTTCTGGGCAGATTTAGGTTCCCATGAAGTCCAGACAGCTACAAAGACAGCACAGGTAGAAGGGAACTTATTGGAACAACTGAAAAATTTGATACAAATTCTGGTTAAAAGATTAGTCTTTGAATTAGCAGTGAGGTAACTAGGTCATAAAAGATAGCAATAAATGATAATGCAGGCATTAATTTATTGATAAAATGTGACATAAATTTATATTTTAATTTGCTTCTATATTATTAACTATTGTGCTACTTTCCTATACAATTTTCCCTTTTATGTATTTTTTGTTTTTTATTAACTTTTAAATGTAGTTATTTATTTTTGCATTCATCTTTAAATGTTTTTATTCATTTTTAAATGTGTGATTTTTACATATTAATGCATGTTTTTATTTCCTTTATGTCCTCCATATTGTGGAGCCGCGGTGAAACAAAACCATACTACGGTTACTTTATGGTTCCGTCACTCATCTTTAGTGTAAATAGCATTTTCTCTCTTCTGTCGCCCTTTTTACTACTTTATTCGGTGTGATAAAGAATATTCTTTGATGTTTAGTTTAAACAATTAGATTTTTTCTCACTTCAGAACCGTTCTGCCTCGGAGAATGTTTTTATAATCTCAAATCTCGCCCTGTGATCCGTGCATGCTGGTGCTGTCTCTGTAGTGACCTGAAGCTTCGGTTCATCACAACAGACTGTAGCTCTGTTCAGACATGGAGTACGTACAGAAGCATTGCTGCCTTCATTATATGTTAAAGTGATGCTTTGTGTAATTTAGACAAAGGTGACGTTGACTTCAGTTTGTTTTTGTTAGTTAACGCCCATTGACATCAACCGTTTTTCTTCCGATGGGTCATATATTCAACATTTAACAAGCTATGTATGATCTTAATGAGCACAGAATAACAAGCACTAAATGCCTTAAATAGGTTGGTGTGGTGACAGTGACATGGAGTATGACGTAGGCCGAAATCAGTGTCCTCAAATTCTAGTTTCTCCAGTTCAGTGACAGGCAGAAACTCATTGTCTCCATGGTGATACAGAAAAAAAACAAGGGATTCTTTTCTTTAGGATCAAAGCGCAGTGATACAGCAGCATTATCCTTGGTAGGTAAGTATTATCCACATGGGAGGAAACAAGTTAGTACATGTTTCACATGTTTGAGTGTTACCTTGACCCGAGGCATGAAGGGATTGTGTCTCTTTGGTTTCTTGACTTTGGTCTAAAATAAAACAAAACAGTGTTACAGTGTTACTCTGAGGAAGATGCAAGTCAACCTCTGAAATGTTCCTTTAGCAGTAATTACATTAAAATGAACATTCCTGATAACCATCATTGTAAAAATCAAACCAAGAACTATTTAATTAAAAGCTTGTTGAATGATTAAAGTAATTAGTTAAAATACCTCTGTTTTGTCCTTCTCATCTTTCTTATCTTCTTTGGATGAAGACTCATCTTCTTCTCCCAGCCCTTCATCATCAGACTGAGCCTGAAGTAAACAACAATCAAAGTATGAACTAAATAATGAAATAAATACGTATTTAGGGGGGGAAGTAACAAAGGGTTGCATATGAACTCCTTCCTAATGTAAAATAATGTAATGTAATGTAATGTATATATATATATATATATATATATATATATATATATATATATATATATATATATATATATATATATATATATATAAAGTTATAATATAAAGTTATATAAATATATATATAAAACCAAAAAAGATAAATGTCTTCAAGACAAAATCAAGAAATAAATACCTTGGCTCCAGCTCGTGGCACAAACGGATTATGGTGCTTGTGTTTTTTCACTTTGGTCTGTGAAAGAAATTCAAATAGCAGTGACAATGTTAGGCCACATGAAAAGCAATAACTGGAAGAACTACTTTTCATTACATCCTGCATATGTGCTTTATGTTTGCTCCAGTTTAAACAGATCCATCCCTCTGCAACAGGTGTGTTTCAGGTAGCTGTATATTTTGCATGTGAACAATAGTTGCAGTCTAAGCTCACCACCATCTACTTTCATCACTAAAAGTGGGAGTTATTACAAACTCATGCTGTGCAGCCAAACATTGTTCAAAGCAGCAGAACTTTATTTAAAATCTAGTGGAGAATATATAATACTGTCAGACAGTGCGGAATAAGACCATTTTAACAACCTGAAAGCTACTTAAGGGTAAACAAAAGTGGGAAAACTGAATGTTAAAGGGTTAAATTGCCGTGTGACTAATAATAACCACAAGCTTCCGTAACCCTCACGCTGACAACAGCCTGCTGGTGCCAGCTGTCATTTGCTTGGCATGAAAGAAGTGATCAGAAGAAAGCAGGAACTAGAACTTTACCAGAAGTGTTTGTTTTCACTGCATGTAGCAGCAAATGTGAGTTCATACCACACAGACAATTAACTCACAGATACGTAACATGCTAAAGATAAATCAGTCGCTGTGTGACAATCAGTTTTCTGAGATTAAGACTAATATTAAGGATCAGTAATTAATACAGTTTGGCCGACAATGATGAAGCGATAAACTTACTGCTTTGCTTTCCGGAGGGTTCTCCTCATCTCCCTCTGCAGCTGCCGCTGATTCCTCTTTGAGGCCTTCTTCGTCTGATCGGCTCTGCAGCAAATTAAACTCGTTACACTTTGATTGAATTTACAGGAGGTTTAATTTGAGTGTTTACTATTCGTGAGCACTGGTAGGTGTTTGAATGTGTGCCTGTGTTGTTGTGAGAGTTTGATAAAGGCTTGTGAAAACAGATGGTGATATTATTGTATTCAAGCGGCTCAAAGACAAGTTTTAGAAATGACAACTGATCAGAAGGTGGAAATCACTTGAAACTGATTTTGACTAATATAATGATATTTTGTTTCCACACATGTTTGAAGACACACAAAATACTTTGAATAATAATTACTGTCTAATGTGGCTTAAACAAAAAATAAGAAGCTAATTATTTACATTTCAAGTTTCTTTTTAACACTTGTGTACATTGCAGACTGTACTGGACTATGGCTTCAAAACTATTTGAGATTACACAAAATCATCTTGTACGGTATGTACTTAAACTCAGATTTAAGATGAGCTCAGAGAAACTTTCCCCTTCAGCAGAGGAACGTGGAAACACTCTGTACAGTGAAGGTCAAATGTGAAGTAACAATGAACAAAACACATTTTCAACCGAGGGGATCATTAAGTTTTAAGTGTTTCTGCTTTTGACTCACAGAGTGAGACTCTATTGATTCCTTTCCATGTATACAAAGCAAGCAATTCAAAAACATAATAATAACCTTCATGCTTGCTATGTTGGATCATTGATCAAATGATAAAATAATGAACTAATTTAACTCGTCTTCAAATATATTCACACTCTGAGGAAGCAGAAGTATAAACTGTACCTTCTTATCCTCAGTCCCTCTTGCTTTTACTTTGTCGTATGTGGACGTCCCCTTCATCTCCTGTAGAGATCGCAGGCTTAGCAACAGAATATAACAGACCGTAGATAAAGTAGAGAATAGTCTAACTTGGACCAAATGCCACCGAGTTAAACTGCTTGCAAACCTCTTTAGTTGGTCTGGGTGGGACCGTTGGAGTTTCACTTCTTTCCTTTCTCTCTGGCTGGATCATGTTGCTTTTGACCTGACAAGGACACACACACACATAATCACACAGTGTGCTGGAGCAGGAGGGCAGGGAGGTTTGAATAAGAGCGCACAGGCAATAAAGGGAGGTACGGGGATGAGGAGGATGTGGTGGAAGTCTGCAGCGGGAGGAGCGTGAGGAGACGGGGTATTTTGACAGAGGTTTGATCAGCTGTGTGTCTGTGTGTGTGTGTGTGTGTGTGTGTGTGTGTGTGTGTGGTCACCGATGACTCATGACTGATGCGAAAATTAGACTGACCAATTTTGGCATCTCTTCCCGTTGATTCTCATTCTCTATGTCTTTCTATTTCCCCCTCAATCGTCCTTCTTTTTATTGTTTTTGTTTATTTCTTTAGAGATACTTTATTATTATATTTTTTCACTATAAAATATATAAACATTGTAGGAACGCCTTGCTTCTGCAAAACAAGTCTGCATGACAGACTTTTGAATCCGTTCCCTGTGACATTTACTAAAAGAGATGACATTCTCAACAAGACCAGGCAAGACAAGTTAAAGTGTACACACACACACACACACACACACACACACACACAACACACACACACACACACCTGTTTATTGCCTGATGACCTCTCGCTGTACGCAGGTGGATCCTCGTCGTCTGAGCTCGTCTGCTTGTCATTCTGCAGATACAAGACATAAATCTTATTTTATGAAAAACGCATGAATGAGGCTGATCACTCCTCTTTTAAAATATCAACCTTCTACAGCACGATCAAAACATTGTATCTAAACCTTTCTTACTTTGTTTGCAGATCGAAAAGGGTTCAGCTTTTCCATCGCCCCAGCAAACTTACTCTGAATATGAACATAACGCAAAGAGAAACAAACACATAAAATAAGGACCACATACAGAAATTAAATGACCTATTAAAAACTTTCAAAATTAACTTTCAAAAACCTTACAAACCTGTTTGTGACCGGGCTGGCTCTCTCCATTGTCCAATATCTCCTCACAATCAGAGTCGGAGTTATTCTCCTGCAGATGAAGCAAATGTTTTCATTTGTAAAATATAAATAAAAGCAGTACTAGTATGACCAGATGTACATCACATGTGGATTACTTCAAAATAAAAAATATGCATGAGATACTATTTATATAGAGTGTGAAGGGAAACATGAACTGATGATGTTATGATGTTAAGAGTACAGTACAACACCTGTTTGTCAGAGTAGAACGTGCTCTTCATCATCGCACTAAAACCATTCTGAAATAAGACGAAGACACCTTTAAAGAACAGCTTATAGCCCTAACCTTTACTTTAACATGAAATCTCAACTTTTTCCTGAACATTCTGAGAAAAATATAAAAATTAGGCCAATAACTAATATTGTCAAGCTGATGTTCACTGCATGATGTTTCCCAAACTGCCAGAACAAACCACCTGCTTGGTTTTGGGCTTCTCTGCAGTAGAGGTATTCTCCTTGGAGTCTCCTGAGTGCTCAGTCTTTTCTTTATCCTGTTACAACACGATACACATTATCAGCACGTCATTAAACTCAAAACGTGCCCGACAGTGTAAAGTACTGGCTGGTAGAGTCATTAATCTAATGCATGATTAAGTGTGAGATAAAATTACTTGAGATGAGGCGGTGGAAGGATTCTTCAGGATCTTCGCCGCTACTCCACCCTGACGGAGAATTCAAAGCAGCTAAAGTTAGAACCTGATTTTAACTACTGTGTATTCTGTTAGGTACAAGTTAATCTCTCACCTTTGAAGACTTCTCTATAAGACTGTCACTGCTGGCAGAGAGGTTACTATCCACAGACAAATCCTCCTAAACAGACAAAAAATACACTCAAGTGTTGTATTAGGGAAATATCCATCATTTATTAAAAGACTGCAGGCACCGGGGCAAAACAGACGGCTGGTTACGATTAGCAAGTTATTAGCAAGTTTAGAAATTAAGGAGCAAACACAGGCATTTTCAAATTGTCTACTTAGTGACTTTGACACAGACCAAAATTCCCAAACATCCCATAAAAATAAATAAATGAATGGGTAAATAAATACATCTGGTTTCAAGTCACATAAGAAACTAATTATCCCTCAAACAGGATAACTTGACCGTCTTACCTGAGACTGAGATTTGGCAACTTTTTTTCTGAACACCCCCCCAAAGATTCCTCCTTTCTCCTGAGGGAAAGAATATAAAGCCAACATTCAAAATGACTACATTTACCGTTATGTTTTGATCTTACAGTGGCCGGCTATAACAAACCTCACCTTAGTGTTCTCAGAAAGATTGTCAGTGCTTCCCGAGAGCTCGCCGGGTTCAGACAAATCATCCTGAAGGTGAGAAACGAATGTCAACCATCGAATATTAATCCTGTCCCTATAATTTATAGTAACATGGTTTAATGGTGAGATGAATAAGATGCAGCAAAGCTCCATAATTCTCACCTGAGACTGTCTCCTCGCTCCAAAAAGCTTTGGGGACTTTTTAAACATCCCGCTGAACACCCCTCCGGTCTCCTGGAGAGAAAGTCACATGAAAATGGTTTAAATGTTTCCCATAATGATGGAATTTATTAAAGTATTCCTCTGGTTTCAGAAACCTCACCTTAGTGTCGCTGTTCACAGAAAGATTGTCTTTGCTGCCTGAGAGCTCGCTGGGTGCAGACAAATCCTCCTGAAGACCAGAAACAAACATCCCCGTTCTGATTATCATCGTCACCGCTTATAATGTAGCCAGGTTAAAGTGAGAAGCACAGCGCTCACCTGAGACTGGGTCCTCGCTCCAAAAGGCTTTGGGGACCTTTTAAACATCCCACTGAACACCCCTCCGGTCTCCTGGAGAGAAAGTCACATGAAAATGGTTTTCAAAAATGTTGCTCATGATAGAAGAATCTAGTAAAGTATTCTTCTGGTTTAAGATGTCAGATGGATTTCTCTTCCAAATGCTGATGCATGCAGGTTTACCTCACCAACACACACAGAAACAGAAACACACAGTTCCCAAACTCTCAGTCCACTGAGCGGAGAACAATACAAACAGCTTTATCTCACAGTTTAATGAAACTGAAACACATTCAGCCCTGAGAAATGATGTGATGTGGTTCATAAATAAATACAGAAGGATAATGACTTTACAATTTCAAAGCACAGTGCATCATAGTTTCTACTGGTTGATCATGCAACAGTTGAACAAAAGTGAGTCCAACAGGGCCATCTGGAAAATTCAACAAAACAGGAAACGCATGCTTGAATCAGTTATACAAACTTTAGATGAAGTGAATATATGCAGGACAGATGTTTAATGTGACTGTAGCTTTAACAACAGCTGTTTAGACAAGGACAACTGGGTAGTTCAAATAATAGGAATAATTTATGAGAGAATGTGCCCATTATGAGGGCATTTATTAAAGTATTCCTCTGGTTTCACAAACCTCACCTTAGTGTCGCTGTTCACAGAGAGATTGTCTTTGCTGCCTGAGAGCTCGCTGGGTGCAGACAAATCCTCCTGAAGGCCAGAAACAAACTGATTATTATTATCATCATCTCCTAATAATGTAACACAGGTAAAACATGTGAGCTGTGAGATGCAAACCTCTCACCTGAGACTGTGTCCTCGCTCCAAAGGGCTTTGAGGTTTTTTTAAACATCCCACTGAACACCCCTCCGGTCTCCTGGAGAGAAAGTCACATAATTAATACTTATACATTTTTAACTGATGCAGCTGACGGCTGGATGGGCAGGGATTTAGTGCTTCACACATTGGCCAGCAGTTCCTCAGAATTGCTGATGCATGCAGGTTCAAGCCAGTGCTTCCAAACACCCACAACAAAACACAGCGTTCTCCAACTCCCCACCTAATGAGGCCAGCTCTACACACGTACCGTAGGTTAAATGAGATCAGCAACATGTGTCTAGTTAACACTGAGGAAGCACTCAATGCAAAATCTGATTTGTGATGTGTTTTCCACTTCATTAGTATGTAATACACTGAAGCTTTGGGACAATTTAGAGAAATATTTAATGCGATTTTGGTTACAGAAAACGGTTTACCGACACAGACATTGGCGTTTACTTTGACTGTAATCTGCCCATTCAAAAAGATGTGACACATCTGATTCTGTTTTCAAATTCAACATTCAATACTTTATTGCCTTTTTGTGATAGTTAATAGGAATTTAGTCTGGTGAGCTCAAACAAAACCAAAACAAAGTAAAAAAAAACCTCACATTGCATACAGTAACCACACTCAGACATAAAACAAGTAAAAAAAAGTATGTTTGTATGTATAATAAATAAATAAATAAATAAGCAAGCTAACATTTTTTTAGGGGGAAAGAAATATGTTATTACAAGCGTGAATGAAAAAAACATGGAAATCATACTGCCAAACGTCACAAAGATATGTGTTTTATATTCGTTATATTTTATTACTGCCATCATATTTTTATTTATTTGACAATAAGAATTGCATCGAGTCTTATTCTGCTATGTAATTGTCCTACCTGTTATTCAAGCTATGATCTAGATTGATTGCAGGACTTTGTATATTGTGTTGCATTTGTTTCCAGCGGTTTGTATTATTGCATTAAAACATTTAAATTGTCGGATGAGACTCACCTTAGCTGTGGTGTTCTCAGACAGACTGTCGTTACTGGCTGTGAACTCGTTGTCCAAAAGATTCTGAAACACACAAAATGATCCTTCAGCTGCACAACATTATACATGTCAGGCATTTAGCTGAAAATATTGTATTTTCCAGATTCTGTGTGCAAAACATGTAATAGTAGCTGCTGTTTCACCTGCGAAGGCCTCCGGACATGTCCTGGTTTAGGAGATCGTTTCAGTATCCCACCGAACACACCTGATTTTTCCTAAAGAGAAAAGTGAAGCGAAATGTTTAGTTTCACAGAAACACGCTAACATAGCATTTTGGTTATACTGTATATTTGTCTTCATTCTTGTATGTAATTGTCCAACCTTTTGTTAAAGCTGTAATCTCTGATTGATGTACACCAGTTGTGTTAATAAAAGGAAAAAAATGCAAAACGAAATACAAAGTTCTTGCATTAAAAATAAAAGTGTCGGATGAGACTCACCTTAGTTGTGGTGTTCTCGGACAGACTGTCGTTACTGGCTGTGAACTCGTTGTCCAGAAGATCCTGAAACACACAAGATTATCCGTCAGCGTATTTTCCAGATGATATATCGCTGTGTGCAGGACATAAATAGATTATCGTGTTTCACCTGCGAAGGCCTCCGGACATGTCCTGGTTTAGGAGATCGTTTCAGTATCCCACCGAACACACCTGATTTTTCCTAAAGAGGAAAGTGCAGCGAAAGATTTATGTTCACAGACTGACATATTTTTGGTATTCCGACACAAGTTTCTCATGTTAGAGGAGAAAGTAAACTCACCTTTGATGACTTGTTGTCTGTTAAACTGTCACTACTGGCGGACAGTTCGGAATTTTGTACTGAGAGGGAGTCCTATAGAAGGGTTAGGGCCAGAGTCATTTAAATAGAGTTTTATAAAATTACAAATCTAATGTATTATAAGAAATACAACGCAAGAAGGTGGGTAAATAAATAATACATGCAAATAAATGGAATACTAATTAATACATTTAAATGCCCAGAGGTGATATCTTTAAGTTGCTTATCAGACCAACAGTCCAAAACATAAAGATTTCTAATGTAACTGTATATAAAACAGAGAAAAGCAGCAATTGCTCACTTTTAAAAAGCTAAACCAGCAAATGTTTTGACATTGTTGTTGGCTTAAATGATCATTTAATAAGCCAAATTGTTGTTAACTAATCTTTTTCTTGATCAACTAACTGATTAATGATTTCAATGTGAGTTACATTTAAAAACATATATGAGACAAGACAAACCTGTAGCTGTCCGTCTTTGGCAGCTTTGGTCGTCTTTTTAAACATTCCTTTAAATACGCCTCCTTTCTCCTGAAATATAAATACATATGATAATAAATCACTTATTTATAATAACACAATGATATCAATCAGAAAACTGAAATACACAATGCAAAGAATGAACAAAAAGGTTTCTTGAGCATCACCTTGGTGCTGCTGTCAGTAAGACTATCATTGCTCTTTGAAAGTTCACTGCTGACCGATAAACTGTCCTGTAAAGTCAACATAGAGCCGATGTGAGTAGATGCAGAATCAAATAGTGTAAATCCATAAATACTGTACGTTTCATAATGTTAGTTTCGTATTAAAATTGTACATTTTACAAAGTGGCAGTTGCTGTCAACAATACGAGTATGAGTAAACATTTTAAATATTATTATAACAAATTCAGTTCAATATATATATATTCAATATATCAGTGACTAACACTCACTAGTGAGCTTTCATGACAAGCGAGATTAGATTGAATACTAGAACATAACCTGTGCTTGGAGAGATGGTTCTGCAGACTTGAAGGATTTTTTGAACTTCCCACCGAATAACGCTACCTTATCCTGAATGAGGGGTAAAAAATAAAAACTTGAAAATACTCATTTATGCATAAAACATATTAAAGGATGAAAACACCGGAGTAATCTCTACTATGGTTTCAGTCAGTATGAGTGAGTAATCCTTCACTGCCATGATCTGTGAGTCAGCAGCATAAATCTGTCTCTCGAAGTGGAAAAGATGCTGTGAATTATTAACAATTTACTGATGATAGGATGCATTTACTCGTTCACATTTCACAGTCCAGCTTTACGTCCAGATTTCATGTTTGGACTTGAAACCTTGATTACAGTAAATAAAGAGTGATTGTTTTTTTCTAGCTCTGGGAAAACTTGTCATATTAGTAATTTGAGAATCACATAAAAAAGGAGACAAAGGGGCATTATGTTTTATGTTACGGGTCCCATATATTGCTATAATAAACAAGAAGTGATATGTTACAGTAAATTCATAAGAAGGTTCCTGCAGAAACTATATACTTTTGTACTAATTATAGGAAAGTCTAACTATTGGTACCATAACATAAGAGTTTAAAGACAAAGATTCAATTTTGTGAAGAAAAAAGTTTCTCGTAATAAATATTAACTAAATAATATTCACTCGGGTTTAAATGGAGCATTTCTTTCAAGAAAAGTCTTCTAGAAATCAACATCTGCTTTTTAAACTCAACATAACTAACTAACTAAATATAACCATCATAAAACTTTGCAGTTATTTTCCTTTAAGAAGTAACAAATTACATATTTTTTAGGAAAAATAAATAAAAAATAGGACACAACATAAAACCTTACTACAAAAACAAGTTATTTTATATATATATGAAATGTTGTTGATAGTAAGAACACAGGTTAACACAGGCCCATTTTTACCCTGAAGCAACCTAGTCAATTAATCCAGCCATAATAACAAGGCTACAGATTCAACACTGTGCACTCAAAGTAAAGCTGAAAGTCAGCATTTGACCCTCATAATCATTGTTTAATGACAAATCCATTTTTCTGGAGTATAGAGCCAGAATAACAGAAAATATGTCACTGTCTACCAGTGGTAACGACAGTTTCAGTCACACAGATTGAGGTCAAGTAGATGAATTCAACTAAAACATGGCTGTTTAGCTGACTTAAGCAAAGACAAAAAACAATAAAACAACGCTGCAAACAAAGTATTACATTAAAAACTAAATATCTAACGTTACTCACGGCTACGCCTCCTCCTTCACACTCCAAATCCAGGTCATCGTATCGCTCCTGTCAAACAGCAGTACATTTCCAACGGTTATTTAAACGTAACATCACATTTCCAACGGTTATTTAAACGTAACATCACATTTCCAACGGTTATTTAAACGTAACATCACATTTCCAACGGTTATTTAAACGTAACGTCACATTTCCAACGGTTATTTAAACCTAACGTCACATTCCCAACGGTTATTTAAACCTAACGTCACATTCGTAATTTCCAACGGCTATTTAACATTAACTGACATGTTCACCAGTTTGTGTGGAGGATAAGCGACAGAAAGAAGGACGTTAGCCTTTTTTGAAAGACGAATTTAAACTTTAACTCACCATTAAAGCTACTGCAACTCTGCCCGTGTTTGTTCTATTGTTAATCGATGTTGTTGGTATTGGTTTGTTGAAATGTTTCAGTCCCAGTTAGCTCGTGTTATCCGTACCCGGGTCGGTTGTTTTCACTCACTAAAGCTGGGAAGTTTCTCCTCCCTCCTCATGAAAATAACACACAAAAAAAGGAAAAAGAAACAGGCTGGAAATCAGAGACGTCCCACAGATCCTTGTGACTTGTGACAAACAATGCTGAAACCGGCGGATCCAGTTTTTTCTCTCTACCTGTGTTGTCGTCCAGGAGAGGGCGTGTCTGTCTCACCTGGGCGTTTGACACCATTCTAATGCTGCGTTCAAGTGCTGCTTCGAGACACTAAGCTTCACACGGATTATCTATGCTTACTGACAGTGGTGGGAAAAGTATTCAGCCATTTTACAAGATAGTATAGGGAAGGTATTTATGACCAAAATTGTACTTAGTAAAGTACTTACCTGTAATTACATATCACCTGAAAAGAAGTGGCAAAATACAGAATACTCAAAGCACACAGTATGCATAATAAATATGGTTAATTCTTTAGTTTATTCTCCCACCATACAATGCACAAAAGTTTAAAAAAATGAAGGAGTTGCTTACAGCTGGGGTGACATTTAAATTGATTGCAGGTGGTGGTGAACCAGAAGGACATCTTAGAAAACAAGAAATAAATATTAAATCATTGAGGAAAAATACTAAAATAATGAACCAAAGTTGCAGTTTTATTTGCAAAAAAGAAAATCTATGGTTTAAAATATACTGCAACATTATTATATGTTTTAGCTGTCCCAGTAAGGTTCACATTTTTATTATTTTATGGCGGAAAAAACATTCAAATTCAGTGTGCAGTAGTGGGTATAGTTTTATTTACTTAACATGTTTTATTGCACTAAATTTGACCCATCGTCAACACAACAGAAGCAATTCAGTGCAGATAACAGAGTTGTAAAAGCATTAGCCGATAAGCTGCGTTTACTCGTCTGCCATTGATGTCTGAGCCAAACACGGTCTCTTGCATTAAACGTCTCAAATAGCAATTAAAGCGAACTCTCCTCTCCTAAACCAACAACAAAGTGCAAATTTGAACATTTAATTTATTTGCAAAGAAAAGATAATTAATTTCATATCCCACATTCCTATTTTCATGCCGTTACAATTTTCAAATAAAAGAAGCTTGCACAAAATTATATTTCTTTTTTATACTAGTTACATTTGCAAGCTTTTTGCCATATAAATTAAAGGCACGTGTAAACACATATTCACAACTTGTACATAGATGTGTATCCCTGTATGTGATATTTCACCTTCATTTTTAAATATATTTATCGCACATTCACCCTCAATAAAGCAAAGAATCTTTGGTTAGTGTAGCGTATAAGTGAATATGTGATATATCTTGAGGATTATTCCTTCCAGGAGAGGAAGTAGAGCTTTCCCTGTCCGTCGCCACAAACCAGTTCAGAGGGTTTTTCAGGGTTCATCTCCAAATGCAGAACAGGACCTCCACACACAAACATACCCACCTGCAGGACGAGGAAGAAAAATAAACCAGCTTAGCTTAGCATATTATATCTATATCTGGTTTGTTTAAATCTGTAAAAGAAAGTCTAAAAACATTACTTTAGTACGGTGGGTTATGTGCCGTTTCCCAAGATGTCACACTTTTCTTTTAAGACTAGCGTACCTGTTTCTTGGTGTTTCTGTCCCACAGCTTCACCGTCCTGTCATAGGAGGCCGAGATGATGGTGCGTTCAGTGAGTTTCAGCACACTGATCCTATCACTGTGGGCCTGGGGGAAAAACATCGACGTTATCATTTAAAACAATACAAAATGACGCGCTGGCTTAAGGCAACGGCCAATTATTTTGGTTTTTGACAGTTGGTTGAACAAAACAAAGTATCTGTAGATGTCATCTTGTGCTCTAGGACATTGTGATGGCCATTTTTCGCAATTGTGTGACATTTTATACACTTATTCTGTTTCAGAGGCTCTTACAGGTATTTTGCTGCTCCACGAGGAAATCTCTGGAGGCTGGTTGAACCACATGTTGCCCTTTACGTCCCCACACACGACAAATTCTGAAAGAACATACGAGACATTGGATAATCACGCAATAAACCAACAAATGAAAATCTGACATGTACAAAGAAGTATGCTTGAAGTAAGAGTAGTAAGTGTAACAGCCGCAGTGGAAACAGTATTGACAGTAGATGTTAGTACCTTTGTCCAACATGACGGCGGTTATCAGGCTCCCCTTCTTCTTCTCCTCATCCTCCTCCTCCTCATCGGTCTGTAGGTTCAATGTACTGAAGGCTGAATTAAAAGGATATTTTGGGCCCATGGCAAACTGAGGAAAGAGGACAAAAGGCATCAATCAGCATTTACTATAAATAAAATATGTGGTACTCAGAGATGGGTACAAATACATCAAAAAGTATCTTTTGACAAATTACAAATACTTGCTTATCAAATGTATAAAAAAACAAACAGTAAATTGTCATTTGAAAATACAAAAGCACAAACAGACAATCCACATTTTAATTAACTGTTCAGTCTTACAGCAGAGTGAGAGACAGTAATAAACAACAAATGACAGAATACTCAAAAGATAATTAAATACATATTTTAAATCATTTTAAATGAAATACATAGAATATAGATATATACACACACACTCTATAGAGTGTATATATATATATATATATATATATATATATATATATATATATATATATATATATATATATATATATATATATATATATATATATATATATACACATACATATATATACATACATATACATACACACACACACACACACACACTCTATAGAGTATATATATATATATATATATATATTCTATAGAGTGTGTGTATATATCTATATTCTATAGAGTGTATGTATATATATATATATATATATATATATAGCTACAACAAAACATTCTGAGAATATTATTAGTATTATATAGAATATTATTAGTATTATATAGAATATTATTAGTATTATATAGAATATTATTAGTATTATATAGAATATTATTAGTATTATATAGAGATCAGTTGGACAAAACTCACAAAGAAGCCAATTCTGACTCCTCCGCCCTCCTCGCCCACCAGCCACATGCTTTTGTTGTCGTTGCGGATCATCCCCAAAATTCGGACACTTTGATTCCAACTGTAACACGAGACAAACAAACAAAAGCTTTAAAGTTTGTTTCATTATTTGGGGTTTAAAAAAAATAAAACGACTTTGTGTATAAGAAACAAAAAGCAACAGCACCATATCTGACTAACTGAGCTGAGCTGTGTGTCAATAGAAGCTGCAGACATTTAAAATTACATTTAAAAACAAAATCACTGTATTTACAAGCTGTGGTCCAGTAAATCAGAATCAGTATTCTGAAGCAGGGTACAGGGCTCCTATGAAGAATCAATATTTACCACTTTCAGCTAACTGGAGCGATTATTTATGTGAAATGTAATCAGAATATTTTCTTTCCTCCGTCTCAATTCAACAAGGAGAAATCTAAACTAAAATTCACGTAAAACTATGAAAACTTCAGACATTTCAGGAAGAAATTAGTTTTCTCTAAAATTCAAAAACCTAATAATCAGCCAACTTGGAAAATGATTGCTGGACAATGATTTTGAACAGCCTGCAGTGTTACCTGGTGATAGTGTGGGTCCAATCATGTTCACCAGATTTTGTGACATCAAATATTGTCCCAGTGTCTGACACACCGATCAGGACGGAGCAGGACAGGAGGCGGACCACTGGCTGCTTCACTGTGTACGTGGTCACCTTCACAAAGCTGGAGGCAAAAGAAACACAGGGACAGAGCAGGACTGGTTAGTGTGTAGAAAACAAACTAACCCAAAAACATCTTCTCCAAAATGTGTTCCGCTTCTTGTCACTTGGAGGTTTGAGCTTCACGGTGCAGAGAGATGTAGGTGCAGGGTTTGTCTTAAAGCATCTTTAAAAGTAGCGTGACGCCAAACCAAAGCAAGTTCAGGGAGTGATATCTTGAAAGAATTCAGATCCTATAAGCAGACATGATTTAGGTTTGTTGAAATGCTATCAAACCCCAACCTTACGTAGGCGTGCAAAGACTCAGAAGCAAATTCAAAAAGGTATAAAAGCTTTCAGTTTGTGTTTTGTTTTTATTCTATTGCTTCCCCAGGTTTGTTCATAACATCTGACTACATAAAGGTTTAAAAATGGCGTCCCGTATGGTAGCTTAGTAGTGCGACTGTTTTGCTGTTGTTCACCTTGCAGTGCTGTGTTGTTGATTCCAGACCAGCTTCCACACATCGACAGCAAGCTTCGTGTGGCTGACGGCAAACTGGCCATCAGGCATGGAGCAGATCGCTGTGACGGCGTCGTCTGAAACCTGACGCACGCCAACATACACAGCGTGTGATTAACACAGACACAAAGACATGTGTCCAGTGTACTGTACACACATCATTTCTTGAGCATGTCTTCACCTGCTTGTGGCCGACCAAAGCGCTGTGCTGCCATAATTCCAGAAAACCGGATTCATAACCAGCAAGAAGCAAATCTCCTCTCTGAGAGAAGCACAGAGCAGCGACAGAGCCTCTCAGACACGGAGGACTCTCTGTAAAGACAGAACAAACAGGTGAACTGGGACACACACACACACACACACACACACACACACACACACACACACACACACACACACACACACACACACACACACACACACACACACACACACACACACACACACCTCGGTGCTTTACTGTCTTTGTCTGATGTTTAATTCCAGTGTTCCTTCAGGAGAATTTCCCTGTGAATAACTTGATTAGAATTGTTGTTTTTATCCCTGAGTATTGTCTTTCAGGCTGCATTCAGACAGCCTGTCTGTTGCTGAGAGGCTGACGTCTGTAAAGCACTACTCTTCTCTCATGTACTTGCTGGACAATAACAGGACACTGTTTGTTTAAAAATACCTGAATCAATAAAAGTGATGGCGACAAAAACAGGATTTTGAAAAGTGAATGAGCCGCAGTGGAAATGACGCCCTTTGCTCATAAAAAATGTTATTTATTGTAGTTTAACTTCACACAGACGCAAATATTCCCTGCGATGACTGATAATGTGATGCAATAACATACAGTTAATTGCATATACGACATTATCAGTTGTATTTGCAGTTTTACGTAGCATATATACGTAGAATATAAAGTGTTACCGGTTGTCACCGTCCAGCATCGCAATGAGCGGTCTTTGGAAATAGTGAGGAATTCTGGGATTCCTTCTTTGAGAACAACTCCACATATCGCACCGCTGTGACCCTGGAAGGTGCTGACGTGCTCCACCTGCACGTAAAGATACAGAATGAGGATGAATGAAGGATGTCAGTGTTGCTCTGAATGTGGAACAAATCAAGTGTGTGAATAAAACTAAGACAACAATCATTTTGACTGACCTGTAGTGGTTTCCAGAGATGCACTGTGCCATCATCAGACGCAGTGATGACTGTCATGTCTTCTGGGGTGACTTCTTTCTTCTTATCTTAAAAACAAAGCAGGGATAAAATAAAAAGATTTAATAGTATGAAAGAGGAAGACACATTTAAGGTACGTTTATACTCATTACCTGTGTTTGGTAGGAGACAGCAGTGATGTATACGCTGCTTGTGTGCAGCAATGTGGCAGATTTCAATGTTTGTTTCCCAGTTCCAGACGTGCAGCGCTCCCTCTGCACAGCCGGCCATCACATACGGACCCTGCACACAGAAACACCAGGTCAACACAAAGAAAGAGACACGAGACAGACCTGCAGTGAAATCTCAACACTACACACAAGCTTATTTATGCCGCCGATAAAAATGAAATGCATAAAGTTCTTTCAGGGCAGAAGGAAGCAATACATCCTGTCATTTCTCTGATACATGTAGAACTCACCAGACAGCAGAGAGACGTGAGAGGGTTCCTCCAGGTGATTTCTCCCAGACGTTGGCCTGCCTGCAGATCCCATAAACAAAGCCTGGAGTCGTTCGAAGAGCTTATCTGGAACAGAAGAGGAGGCTGATGAAGACACGTTTATATATTTACAGTAATGTGTATATCACGGTAGCTCTAAAGCTCTACTCTGGGCAGACCTGTCACTCAGGTTAGTAACTTACCACACAGTCTGCAGTCCAAACACAGCCGGTGATCCAGTCTTTGTGAGAGTGAAGGAGCGACTTACAGAGAACAGCAGGAGACGAACTCACATCCCAAAGCATCAGGGCCTGGAACAAAGACACCCGTCAGTACGGAGGTACACCGACACATCTTTCTGTTCATCACCTCCCTGTATAATGCTGTAGTGATTCAGTACATTTGATATAATCTCACAGCACAAACACCTTGTACCTGATCTTTACCACCGGACAGTAGCTGTCCACCATCGGGGCTGAACGCCAGACAGGTGACCCCGCCACTGTGGCCCCTCAGAGCCGCACGAGGCTCAACAGAACAGTCGAGGGCCAGCTCGCTCAGCAGCCACAGAACGATGGAGAAGTCATCTGATTCAAATAATACGACAGTTATTAGTAGAAAGAGGGAGAAGGCAAAAGCACCTGAGAAATATACGACATTCAAACATTTAAAAAGGACATTGCTGTAAAACACTAAGTCATGTTTCCACTCGACCTCCAGCAGCACTTACCTGAGGCTGTAGCCAGGTATGTGGAGTTTTGTGCGAACGCCAGGATGGTGCCTGATTGCACGCCAAACATTCCCCACATTTCCAGGCCTCCCAGCAGCCCCTCCTCTTTTTCTTTCATCTTCCAGACCCTCACACGTTTGTCACTTCCTCCGGACAACAGCAACTCGGGTTCAGTCTGCTCTGCGTCCACAGCGAGCCACAGCAGCGAGAGGACGGACACGTCGAGGGACCCGGAGTCCCAGATCGCCTCGCCTACAAATAAAAACAGTTCAGGTCTGTTTCTTTACCAGATCCCTTTTGTGATTTTATATATTAGATTTGACTTTTCTTGCACGTAAACAAACCCGAGTCAAGACTGAAGAGTTTGATGCCGTCACCGTGGTAACCCACAGCAGCGAAGTCTCCATTGACGGCCACACACAGAGCAGCAGGCTCCGACGCCACAGACTTCAGCTTCTTCAGAGGAGGCTCCCGCTCGCACTGAAACACCCAATGAGAGGATCGATATGGTAAGCAAGCGCGCACGCACGCACGCACACACACACACACACACTAAGAAACTTACTTTATCAGTTTTTAAAACAGTGACCGAACGCCCAAGTCCTCCTGACCAGAGCTGGAGCTGTTTTACAGAAGGACAAAGAGACAAAGAGCGTATTTATTTCAAGATGAGAGACAATGTGCTCGTAAGAGGAAACAGGTGCAGCTGAACTTGTCCTGCATTGAATCTGTTTTACACATCTTAGTGGATTTTGTTTACAGTTAAAGTACTGACAGAACAGCTGATTGCAGTGATGCCTCACCATGTGATCAGAGCCGGCGCTCAGCAGCATGCTCCCTTCATCCAGGAAGGTGAGTGCCTCCGTGGCGCCGCAGTGAGCCTGGAAACAACCCACACAGGTGGAGCTGGGCACTGACCACACCCTGACCTCTCCAGAAATAGATCCGGAGCAGAGCATGGAGGAGGAGGGAGAGAAGGAGAGACTACGCACAGACCGCTGGTGACCGGACAGGGACTGAGGGGACAGACAGAATACAAATAGTGTGTGTGTGTGTGTGTGTGTGTGTGTGTGTGTGTATGTGTGTGTGTGGCTGTAACCTCGAGGCTGCACAACATGCTTTATAAAACTATGCAGTAATACTCCTGAAGAAAGTGTAACTCTTATAATGTTATTTTGTATCTTCTCTTCCAGTTACATAATAATGACTTTTAATTTGAAGTAGTGAGCATTGGGCGGACTTTAGCTCTCTCTACGACAATCTTAATAACTCACCGTTAGAGCTTTATTCTGTAGCCAGTTCCACACAATCACATTCCCATCCCAGCATCCAGCCGCCAGCAGGTGGCCCTCGCGGTCAAAGGTCACACAGTTCAGCGGGCTGGAGCTGGGCCGGGCCGCTACCTCATTACCTTTAGTAGAGGACCACACCTGAAAAGAAGGAAATCCCTTGGTCAGCATATTCAAGGATGGAGAACATTCATCAAAGCGTCATTTTAATGTACTGCTAATTATATATTGTTATAATCAGATCCCCATTAGCTGCAACACTGTGGTTTCTAGTCTTCCTTGGACACACAAGAGTAATTTAATGAGACTAACTTTCAGCATGAAGTCCAGAGACACAGTTACGAGATGCTTCCCATCTGCAGTGAGATCACTTGCTGTTATCACATTAGTGTGGCCCTCAATAAGAGCAGTCCTGCAAGGAGAAGATAAACAAGTCCGTTCATTTAAACATCACTAGCCTTGTGAAATATCGGAAGAAAAACCCGGCACTTGTACAGTCTGAGGTCATTTGTAAATTCTCTTCTCACCTGCAGCCGTTCCCGATGTCCCAGGTTTCTATTCGTCCATCAAAGGAGGTGGTAGCAAGACGTCCGTCATGTAGAAAGGCACAGCTCGAGATGCCGTCACAGCTGCTCACCAGCGATTTCACTTCCTGTTGGCAGCCGGGAGAGCGTTCACATTAGACATCCTTGTTGCTTTTCTCAGACATACAACACGACATATTTACAAGCTCCACTGCCCATTTCTGCAGGAATGTGTACATGAGACATCGGGGGTAGGGGGTACAAAACTGATGACAGACGAATGAGTTTTCACTGCGTCAGCATCAAAAGGAAAGATACGGTTGTGACGGAGGGATATCTAATTACTGACCTGCTGCATTTACACATGGACACAGTACCTGCAGTGTAAACGTGGTCAGATCTTCTGTGTGTGCATTTAAATGTACTGAATATTGTGTAAACATGTTTGTACCTGTCCGGTCTGAGTGCTGATGAAATGCAGCGTTCCCTGTCCGGTGCCAACCACCATCAGCTCTCCATCCAAGCTCACAACCACGCAGGTCGGTTCAGAGGAGAAGGTCGACACCAGCTCACTGCGAGGGAACACACGACACCATCGACACAATCCTAAACATTAAGACTGAATCAAACACTCAACATACACGGTTGAAAAGACAAAGACTATGTAGAAGCTGACAATGACACTCAAAGAGGATAGGGGGAACTTTTCTAGCGCACTTCTTCTAACCACCTTGCAGAGAACCTGCTCACCTGGTCTCCTGGAGACTCTTACTGTCATTGTTTAGCCACTCCACTACCCGGGTCCCTCCTTTTCCCGCCAGGCCTCGTGCCCAGGCGTGAGCAGAGGTCTCAGGGGGCTCGTTGAGGGCTTGCTGAACGAAAAGAGCCGGCCAGGAGGAGAGCAGGGGGCCGTGACGCCGCAGGAAACTCCAGCAGTCTTCTAGACGACCCTGGAAGCCAACTGAGAGCACAAAGAGAAACGTGTACGAAGAAGAAAACACACATGGCGGGAATTTGTTGAGAAACATATGTTCAAGCACTTACATGAGGATGCAGACATGTGCTTGTCATCTGCAGGAAGGGAAACATTTCATTTATCAAGGGGAGGTTTGCTGAGGAAACCTGGCCTTGCATCAATTTCAGATTCATTCAGGTGCACAAGCAGACAAACTCTCCGTCACCACATTCATCATACGGTAACGTAACGCACGCTCACCACACAAGCTGTAGGTCTCCAGGAGGTGGTGCAGGAGGCTGTGGCGCACGTTAGCATTCAGGAAGTAGAAGCTGGAGAGCAGGGATTGAAGCGCCTCCGGCTGGCCACTTTGAATCTGATCAAAGCCAAATAAAAAAAGGCTTTTAAAATCTACAGTAAATATTAAGAGTAACTCTGGAGGATTCCTGACCAGGATGAGATATTAAGACACACACACACACACACACACACACACACAGACACACACACAAGTGTCACATGTTATCATATAAACTGGATCAAAATAAAGTGCATTTCTGATTGAAGGGTTTTGAAAAGCGGCGTGATGAGTGTAATGCAGTGCTGACTGATACAGGAGACTTATTTATTGCTCATATTGTATAGAGTTTACGTTATGTGTTATAACATGTTGTGTGGTGATGACAGATCACTAACCAGGTTGGAAGGCAGCTGCATGACAGAGTTGGCCTCACAGTGAAGGAAGGTATCGGTGCCCTGGGAGTCGGCTAGTGCCCACAGATGAGCTGCATGAAGACACAGTATAGAGATACAAGAGTATATCAAATATACAGCGACTAATACTTACACTGCATTCACACAGACTGTGTGTACTTTACCTGCCAGGACGAGGTGAGCTCTGGTTCTGTCCCCGTCTGTTGGGAGGAGAAAGTCCTCGAAGGCCCTCCTCACCTCCGGATTGGTCAGAGCCAGCAGGTCATCAGTGTCGTGGCAATGAGACGGACCAATCAGACTGCAGGATCCAAACAGGTTTAATATCTCTTCCTCCTTTGGGATTGCTGTTTCTACTTTTACCCCACACCTGAGTATGCTGAATCTACACAGACTTGATTAATGCAATTTATAGTAAAGATATAAACGGAGCCTTGCTACACTTACTGCGGTGACTTGGTGCAAGAATACTTTGAGATTGTATCACTTGATCAGCCTGTCAGAGATTACGTCATGTATTTGCACTTATAGGGGACGCATACCTTTGTAAACTCTGCACTACACGAGTGAAAGTTGCCATGGGAATGCGTCCTTTGGGCTTCCTGGACAGCTGCAGTGCTTCCTGCCATGTGACCTGTGCGTCCCGTGAGGATAAGTCATTGCATGTGTTCAGAACAGAGTACAAGTCTCTCTCCCTCAGGCCTGTTGATGAAGAGGACAACATGCTGGAAATGACTGCTTTGGTTATAACGTCCCTTTAAATATCCTAGCACTGCCGTGTCTTCCAATCTACCCAATAAAGTTTTGAGATGATGCAACGACTTGACTCATCTTACCAGTGGGGCTGACGGTGAGAGCTGCCAGGGCCCAGCGGAGTCCCAGCATGCCTCTGTACTGCGTGCAGAGTCTGTCGAGGCTGTACTGAACCAACTGGCTGAGAGACTGAGGTAAGACCTGGAGGCTCTCCTTCAACTAACACACAAAGACAACGCTGTTAAAGCGAGTTCAATTGGTAGCAGCATAAACAACATATGCAAACATCTGCTTGTAGGAAGAGCCTAAAACATAATCAAGAACAGTGGATTATAAGTAAATAACAACTAAATATGTTCAGGATATTGCAACAATATTCTGTCCAGACTGAAATATCTCAACAGCTGTTAGAAAGATTGTCTTGCAATTACTACAGATGTTCACGGTGCTTATAGGATCAGTTTGAGTGACCTTGGTGATCCTCTGACCTGCTGTTGGCACTGAGAAGAAACATCAAAGTGTACCTGAACTGCATGAGGTTGACATTTATAATACTTGCAGGACTAATACTGTGTGTGTCGCTGTAATTAGCAAATATCAGCATGCCAACACACTACACCTGCTATAATATGATCACAGCATGCTTACGTGATGAGCATGTTAGCGTGCACAGCAGAGCAGTCTGCTTTTTATATCGTCATGAACATCTTCTATGTTATTCTTTACTGGTGTTACATATTGTAAGAAGGTTTCATGTAAGCAACCACCCAACACAAAGCAACAAGGGGAAATGAAACCTTATCAAAGGAGGCAAAGTTCCTCAAGTCTTCACAGGCCAGGTGCAGGTAGAGAGGACTCGCTGCTCCCTTCTTTGTGATCAGCGTCTGGAGCTGCATGAGGAGAAACGGCAGAGTCTTTAGCGTTAGATTAAAGAGTGTAGGGCAGACTGCTGAGAATCTACAGTACAGAGTGTTTACTACAGTGCAGAACACATAAGAAGAACCTGGTTGTTGAATGCGGAGTCACTGAGTTTCTTCCCGAAGGTGTCCAGCCCCTTCTGGACTATCTCCTTGCGGTCCGGCATGGTAAGCTGCCCCAGGGCAAACAGGACGGTGCTTCTTTTCTTGGCCAGAGTTTGTAGCAGTGCTGCTTGAGTTGTGATGCTCACCACCAAACAAACACCCTGAAAAGAGTATCTGTGT
Source organism: Cottoperca gobio (assembly GCF_900634415.1). Classification (NCBI taxonomy): domain Eukaryota; kingdom Metazoa; phylum Chordata; class Actinopteri; order Perciformes; family Bovichtidae; genus Cottoperca; species Cottoperca gobio. Next base: position 4,478,271 of record NC_041371.1, on the reverse strand, counting down.
GTTACTGTCGCAGACAAAACCTAAAAGATTCAACCGTATACAAAGCAACCAGTGTTGTTTGTCAGCTTTGACGGTAAGAATGTCTCTGCTCAGAGTTGGTAGATACATTCAGGCCTCTCCATGTGAAGCTATAAAGATGTTTCAGCACCGTGGGGCCTCTTTCTCTAATATCTTGCATGTGCCAGTTGATCCTAATTAGCAGGTTAACACGCGGCCAATCCACATAAAGGTGCATGAGACTGCAGGGACGTGCGCACAGAAATCGGAAAGTCGAGTGAATTAAGTCAGAAATACTCAAACGAAAGTCTAAAGTTCGTTCAATAGTTCTGAAGTGGAGGTACTTCTGCAGCTGCATCAGCAGTGCATACAAAATAACACAAAGAAGACGCGTGGGATACTATTAGTCGTTTAGTGTAGTGTTCTTTTTAAAAAACTGTAGAATTGAACGAGAACAATTCTTTTTCACACAGTTCTTGAGTGTGCTCCGTGTCAGAGACGTCTGATCATCCTCTCTAGAAGAAGTGTGTGTTTTAGTAACTGACCTGTGGCAGCTGCTGTGGGATCCAGTCAGCGCTGAGCTGACCTCTGCCATCTTGGACAAGATCCGCCCCATCAACGAGCAGCACCAGAGGCGTCTTCCTCTTCTTCATGTCACTCAAATTGGAGTAAAATTCTGACAGCAGATCTCTGCGATCACAAAGTATTAAAGATAAAAGCAACAGCTGTGAGAACAATATGACGTACACAAACTATTTTAAAAAGGACAATTGAAAGTCTAACTACTTGTAAGAATGGGGGAGAGGGGATTCCTCTTCAGTGTCTTTCATCTTTCTCAAACACTGAACGAGGCATCGGAGCAGGTTTTCCACAGAGCGTGCTGATTGGCTGACAGCTGTAGAGTAGGAGATGACATCACAGACGAGGTTCTTCCTGGACTTTACTCCAGTCCTGAGGCTGTCTGCCAGAGCAGCCTGTGTGGAGAGACATGCATGTGGGTGGCAATGCTTCCTATGTGGAGAACTTACAGCCAGTTACCAGTTTAATAGGTACACCTGGCTAAACTAAGGCAGGCTAATACAACAATGCACTATGTCCTTCCTTAAAGGCAGGTTTAAGGTTATGATGTTGAGGTTTTATTCAAGCACAAATGTGAAGAATTCTCTCGTTCCAGCTTCTCCAATGTGAGTATTTGCATGTTTTCTGGGTTTAATATGACTGTAAATTGAATCTTTGGCTTTTGGACTCTTGGTCAGACAAAATGAGAGATTTGAAGATGTCTTCTGAGGAATTGTACCAGACAATTTCTTGACATTTTAGAACAAACTATTAATCAATTAATCCAGAAAACAGAATCTAAGTGATGATAATGAAGCATTTTAGTTTCTCCACAAGCAGTCATGTGGAGTTTCTGTTACTCTTATATACTCTAATTTAATGTAATGTAATTCCTTTCAGAAGTTTACCATGAAGACAGTTTTGCCCTCCCCAGCTCCTCCCTCCACCACCATCATCCCTCCTTTGGTCTGCGCCTGCTCCACCATCTCCACAGCCGCGGACAGCAGCTTCGCCCTGCCGAAGAACTGCCTCTGCAGCGCCCCCTGGTGCACCTCCTGCTCCATCACGTCGGACAAAGCTTCGGCCTCCTCATCCTCCTGCCACAACGCAACACAATGAAGTCAAGTTACCAATAGCGCCGCCTCCTCCAGCTACAAAATGGAAGTGCTGCTTCCATATTTCGACATCATTATGATGCCATTCTGCACAATACTTCTGATACTTGTGGTAATGACTAACTTCCACAAACTGCTTCACTACAGCCGTCCACAGATCTTCCAGCACGGCTTTTCCAAAGTCCTCCAGGTTTTTCAGATATGGTTTCCCCTCCACAACGCCTCCCCACTCACACGAGTAGCTAGGGCAGAAAACAACTATGAAATAAAGATGATGTTTCAGAAAGCTTTTACCATTTATTCTTAAATATTGTACTTCACCACTTTATACTGAAAGTCCCAACGCTTTGTATTCTGAAAGTACAGTTAAGTGTTGTTTTAATAGCACGGCTTCAGTGCAGGAGGGGTATAACACAGAGGACTCACTCTTCAGTGACCTTGACTTCACTGGCTCGGATCCTTGTCTTCAGAGAGGCCATTTTATGCTCTGCCTCCTTTGACTCAGGGACAAAGTCAGACCTCCACGCCACCGGAACGGACCTGAGAGATAACCAACGGATGAAATTAAAAACATAAATACTTAAATGTTCATCCTATGACTGTAAAATGAATTGGTAGGGGTCAGTAATTCATTTAAATTACTAATGTTTGACACTTAAAGTGGCAATAGACAACTTATTTTGCTTTAAGTAAATGTTGCTGTAGAATAATGACACCATGTGCGTTCAGATTGGTTCCCTGTAAGCCGTGTTTCACGATGCACTTCTGGGTACAATCACCCGAGAAAATAAAGACTTGAATAAAAGCACAAAGTCGTGGAAAAGCACAGTCAAAAGTGAAAAGTTTAGACACATTGTGATGTGTGAATGTGAGCCGGGGTTCACCTGGAGATCTTTGGATCTCTGAAGTAGCAGAACATCCGCTGCTGTGCTGTGTCGGGGTAAAGCGCCTGGAACTGACGGATCTCCATCTCTGTGATGGACAGGCCTGCCGGGGCCGACTCCAGCTGCACGCATGAAGTCAATTATGCTTTTCAACTATTTTAAAGAACATCTTAAATTGAAATTGTAGAACGACACCTAAAATCTGAGAGCTTCCATCATTCATATATAATACTGAGAACATTGTGTACACAACTCATGTCATCATCACAAGTCTCACCCAGCTGTGCTGCGGCAGGTCAGGGAGGACAGGTTTCAGAGGCACCAGGCCGTACCGCTCCCCCAGGATGCCGACCATCATCTGGCTGCGACACACCTCTGACAGGCACAGCTCGATGGCCCGCTCTGACTCCTCCTCCGTCACACCCCAACGCAGCTCCACCTCCTGCAGGTAGAGGCAGTGTGACGCGGCACGGCGTCGGAGCTCCGGGAACACGCTCCGCACCAAGATGTTGCGCTCGGTGTGCATGTCTCTGAAGGTGGAGGAGATAAACACGCGCACTCCTCGCCACCTGACAACAGAGGGAGGGAAAAGGCGGGAAAAATGAAATGTCTACTGGCCTTCAACGTTAAGCAGAAAACTGCTCAGATTTGCCACAAAATAAAATATTACCTTAACTTGGGGCTGGCGGGTATTTGGACGACATCGTTCGTGGTCTGAGGGCCTTCAGCGCCCTCTGGTGGTGGGACTTTGTACAGTTTGTCTAAATGCTCCACATGGTCCAGCAGCCTGGAGGATCCTCGTTCTGCAACAAACCTGGTCAAACAGTTCAACATCAACTCTTATTCACTTCTTTGGCGAGAGATCAGAAGTTTATTACCACTCTCATGTCGGGAGGATAAATATGAAGCTAGCAGCTAGCAGACAGTTAGCTTAGCTTAGCATAAAGACCAGAAACATGTAGCCTGGCTCTGTCCAAGGGTAACAAAGTCCATCTACCAGAACATCTAAATCTCACCAATGAACACGTTAACATTAACAATTGAAGGGAAAACATTACAATCTGTCGTTTTACTGGGGGTTAGACTATTTCTTGGCAAGGACCAGCAACTTCATGGTTTCAGTTATTAAACAGATTAAACTATAAGTTAGATTAAACACAACGTGTTGAGTAATGAGCGTTGGAGGTGCTGGTCGGTGGATTTAGTTGCTTAAAAAGTGAGTCAGTCTATCTGATTCTCCTCCCAACATTTGGCAAGAGAGTTCCTACCATTACCAATAAATAATAATCAGAAAACACTCAATTATTTAAAATCATATTTTAAAAAGAGCAACCAGACATTGTACCTCAGCATCTGTTCACTGAAGCCCGACAGCTTCACACAGTTCCTGTCAGAGACGAACTCTGACGGTCTGCAAGGAGACAACAACAAAAGCGTTCACGTGAGAAGCAGGAAGGGAAACAGAAACCAGACGATTTATTGTGCTGCTATAAATACGTCTACATTACTGTACATGTCTGCAAACAAGCACATATTTAACATGCTGAAAGAATGTTGTTAGAAAACAGAGATGGTTCATTTTAAAAGGGTGTGATGCAACTTTAGTTTCCCAATACTGTCAGAGATATGAGTAGAAGCGGTAGGAAGTAGGAAGTTGGAGCATTACCGCTCTGACAAGAAGATTTGCACCACGAGGGCTTTGTTGTTCACTTCCTTCCTGTAGCGGTTGATCACCCACTCGATTTCATGATTGAGCCAAGAGTCAGTCAGCACTATGATGTTGTCCACCTGGGATACAAAAGCAAGTGAGGTCAAGGGTCACAAGGAAGCATCTTGTACTCCGGTACTGGCTCAGCAAATATCACAGAGTCACAGTGCGAGCAGTTTAAGACCCGTTTGCAGGACTTGATGTTCTGCACATTTTAATATAGAGATGTGTTTCAACTGCAATCAATTCAGAAACAAGTCTCACCTGCAGGCGAAGGATATTATAACCAGGCTTGGGGAGTAATGGGGTGTTAATTAAGATACAAGGAAAGTAAACTACAATCTGTTAATGTTACAGAAAAATAAGCAATGATAGGATTTCTGATACATTTAGTAAAAATGGGGATTATTAGCAGCAATAAAACTTTAAAATACAATTAAAAATGGTTGAATTATTTTGTATGTAGAGCAGAAAAGGGGAATAACATCACATAATAGTGAAAGATATCGCAAAGCAAGATGGTTTGCACACATTTAAATTCATCAAGATTATTCTTTATGGTGAGTGTGGAAAGACGGTTCATAGGAAATGTGCGAAACGCTTTAAATTTCTGCTCCAGCAAAAATATAATACGGGATAAAACTGGGAAATTAGGTTATGAAGGTTAATTTAATCCTAACAAGAAACTTCAATGGCATAAGTCACGTACATTTGTTGCACTCACCTTTTGGTTCTTGGTGAACATCGAGGATAAGAAAGAGGTGACATTATCGTCACTTGGCTTTTCTGAACAAGCCTGCGAAAGAGAAGTATTCATTAATAAAAAGCACAATTCAATGACCAGAAACGTCCTTCACGACGCAGCTCATCTGTTCAGTATCACTCTTCATGAATAACATGATGCTGGTAACAGTTGGTAAAAGTTGAATGACATGAAACCTTTGCTTGCTTAATGACACTCCTGACATTATCCAGAAGAACAGCAGACTTCAGCTCGACTTCTTCAGCGTGACTCCACCCTACGACGCAGAGCGCACTGTCCTCGGCACTGCTGCCGATCATCAGAGACAGCAACGCTGCCAGCTCCATCATCTGAGAGAATGCAGAAGATGGGAGAGATTTACAACAACAAGTGAAATCAACTAATTGGTAGTGAAGTCATTCACATGTGTTGTTGCTAAACCAGAAGAAAGCAGGCGCTCACAGAAGGAGTCAGTTTGTCCTCCGGGTTTGTCTTGCTCTTTCTGCGCTGTTCTTCTTCCTGTTCTTCTTCCTGTTCTTCTTCCTGTTCTTCTTCCTGTTCTTCTTCCTGTTCTTCTTCCTGTTCTTCTTCCTCTTCCTGTTCCTCTTCCTTGTCCTCTTCCTTGTCCTCTTCCTTGTCCTCTTCCTTGTCCTCTTCCTTGTCCTCTTCCTTGTCCTCTTCCTTTTCCTCGTCTTTTGCTCGTCTTTTTGCTCGGGGTCTGGTGGGAGGCAGAAGTCCTGTTTCGTATACTTGCCCTCGAAGTTAGAGGACATTAAGATAACGGTCCGTCCGGGGAGCGGGGGCACGTTGTAGCGACAGGAGAGCTCCACCGCCGTCTCCAGAGCTTTGCGGTAACGGTCCAACAGCACAACAGTGAACTCTCTCTGACTGGATGCACAGACACAGAAACAGCCGTGTTAATTAAAGTATACTTTTCCAAACACATTTTTAATCTGAGCAATTTGTAGCCAATAGTTGAATTCTATTGTTTCTGCATGTTGCACTTTGTTTGGCTTATTTGAAGCAGTTATTTAATTTATACTCTACTAATATTTGTTCTGTTTATTTGAATCTACTGCTGATTCTCTCACTTTCTGTGCTCCTGAAATATCCTTCCCCAGCGATGGTATCAGCCACAAACAACCGAAACAATTCTCACTTTCAAACCATCAGAGACGCTGAGCCTCAAAGGAAATGTTCATACTTGGCCTTCAGCAGCTGGTCCTTCTTCGCTCGGTACAGTCGATAGATGAACGGCACTCCGAGTGTCACCTTGATCCGGCTCCTCGGAGTCGTGTCCCATTCCTTGGTTTTGAAGCGCTTGCTCTTGGGAATCTTTTTGAGGATGCTCTTCAGGATCTCTTCAACGGGGGGGACTGCTTGCTCTGATACTACGGCTGGAGGACAGAGAGGTATAGAGGAGGACGCCATTAAACTGAATAAGTGGAACCACGTCTTCTACCTGAAGGAGAAGCGTATTTAATCTGACTGTCAGGAGTGTTCGTGTACAGCATCTCACCCAAAGTGTTCAGCTCCATGATGACTTTGTAGGCCGTGAGGAATCTGATGGGAAACTGACGGCTCTGAATAACTGCTTTCTGTGAACGCATCAAAAACACAAAGTTTATAAACCGTCACCACAAATATTAAACTTTACGGCCACTGGTTTCACTCGGTTAAAGCTCACCTTGTTGGTCAGTCTGCTGAGGATGATGTTGTGATGAGCCTCACTGATGCCTTTAGTGATCATGTTCCTCAGGTTCCTCAGCATGGCCATGAATGGAAGAGACTTATTGTCTGCACAGGAGAGACATTATTCATCAGGAGTGTAAGATGTATACAGTATCCCGCTTTAAGAAGTTTAAACTTAATATACATTTATGCATTGTGTGTGTGTGTGTGTGTGTGTGTGTGTGTGTGAGAACTCTGCAGACCTATGAGCTTCTCCCAGGTGGCGGCCTTGTTGCCCTCCAGGCTGAGCAGACGTTCCCACGTCTCCGGCACTTTGAGCTTCATTCGCTTCCCGGCTCTCTCCCTGTCCCACCTGCCCTTCATTCCACTGCGGGTGAACGTCTTCAGGTCTGCAGGATATCTGACACAATCACATTAAAAAAAAAAAAGAACGAGGGCGAGCCCAAAGAAAGCCCAGTGGTAAAGTTAGCGTGTTACTTTTCTATCTTCATATTGTCTAAATAAATGAATACAATGTTTGTTCTTTTCTTAATAAGGAGCTTTCAGTGACCCCGTCGTGAAGAGATCAGAACTCTCGTCCAGGTCGCTGCACTCATTTACATTTCCCCAACAGATGCTTTTTTGTGAGAGTCAGTCAAGTAAGTAAGTCTCTCTCCCTCTCTGAGTCATCAGTGTGTAGTGTGTAATGTGGTGTGTGTGTGTGTGTGTGTGTGTATGGCTTACTTTTTCCCCAGAATGGCCATAACATGTTCAGCCGGTTCCTTAATGTGAAGCCTCTTGATCATCTTCTTTATACTGAACTCAGTCTGCTTTTTATCCACCACCACTTTGCTGTCATTTGACTTTGACTTCACCTGCACACACACACACACACACACACACGCACACACACACACACACACACACACACACACACGTTTTAGATCGTAAGGTTTCAGAGAAAAAGCACGTGTTTGGGAATAAGTGAGCATACGACGAGAGTTTGTAAACACAAGTTTTGATGTTGTTAAATGCTGAAAAAGGAGAAAAATGAGTAATTGAATATAGAAATGTTCATTTGATGGGTGAAGTATTCCTTCAAGAAGACACCAAAGTAACTGAAAATGTAAAGATATCCAAAACACTTATTTAGTGGCACGATAGAAAAGTGCTTTACGCTGACTTACAAACTTCTCCAGAAGAAATTCTTCTGATCGGAGCAAGTCCGCCCACTTCTTCAGCTGCTCAGCCGTCGGTTTCTGGAAATATAAGATAGTGCACGCAGGACAAACCACGCAGTGATGAAGAATATTTGAGTGTTCACTTACAGAAATGAGTGTATTGTACTAAAACAGCAAACACAAAGTTTCATGAAGTGAAAGCAGAGAAACTCTAACACTGATTTTAGTATTATTAGGTTTTCACATTGAGTTAAATGAACATAGACGAGTGATGCTCCTGTACCTTGGCTTTGCTGCTCTTGTTGTTGCGGTTGTGTTTACAGCGGTGTTTGCGCGTGTTGTATTTGGCCAGCTGAAACTCGTTGAACTGTTTGAACTTGTCAGCCATCGCCTTCTTCAGGCACATTGGCAGTGAGCGGCTGAAGCACTGGAAACACAAACATGGTGTTAAGACGCGACAGAACTCACTCACATGTCACCTTTCAGGAGACGCTCGCTCAGACTCACTGCACTATAGATTCTGACTACTTCCAGCCAATCTGAGGGCAGCTGGACGGCAGCGCAGAAGTATCTGCGGACATGTGACTTGGAGGCGGGCTGATTGGCAGCCAGAGCCAATAAGAAGTTTGCCGTGATGCGGATGTTCAACTCCTGTCGAGTGTAAACTGCCACCTGAATGGTAAAAGAAAGAACAAGCACGATGTACATGACATGATTAGAACTCTTCACTGTCATATCGTGGGCCGTCTGTCTGAAAACGTATTCCTCTGGCGAAAAAGAAGATAACACAACGATTAATATGAAAGAAGACAAATGCTTCATATACCGTGTTGTCATCGAAGTGGATTCTTCACAGTTGTATAATAAAATAATTCCGTTTTCTATTAAATCTTGCATTTCTTAGCAACATATCTTGAGTGTTTTTCTGGGTTGTTTTGCGTGATTGTTTGACTATTATCAGTTTTGTTACGAGGAGCTACAATGCAGTTTGACATACAAATAAAAATGCCTTCAGATACAAACACCTGCGCACACTAACCCACACAGACAGACATGCAAACTCACCTTGAGAAGAAACTGTGGGTCACTGTCAGAAATGTCTTTGGCCAGGTTTGTGATCTTTGTCCAAACACTGTTCTCTGAGTCCCAGTCCGTCTGTCCTGGAGCTGTGCTCTTGTTGACCAGGGAGCAACACACCAAGTTCAGCAGCAGATACTGAGGAACGGACAGAAGGACAATGAAGTATGTGTTACACTCACTTTAAATCAACACATACAATAAGCACACAGGAATATAATGTGCAGAGAAATGCTACACTTGCAAAGACAGCAACAAAAAGGAGACTGTGACATGAATACGTTGTGTAAAATATGTTCTCCTACCTTTTTATCTTTCAGCTCCTCTTCAACACTTTCATTTCCTCTATCAATCTCAGCAAATCCCTCCTGTCTGATGACCATCGTGTGTTCCAGCTCCTGGTTGTCCAACTCTGTTTCCAGAGCAGGTAATTCCATGGCTGTCCCAGCATCATCCTCCTGCTCTTCTTCAGTCGAAACATAATCTTCATCAGAATACTGCAGATGAAAAAGAAAAGTTTCACTGAAACAGTAATATCACCCAACGGGATGCATCAAAAATGGAGTTCAAATAAGTTTTGTATTAGCAGCCAAGGGCATTTAATTTGGACTATTTTAGAACATTTCATGTACCACACTTATTTCTTCAGAAGAGGACTGCATCACTTCAGATGTATCCTCCCTGCCTTCGTCTCCTCCATCGTCCCTCTTCTGTTCTCCACCCGGAGCAGGATGGAGGAATGAAGAAGGATGAGAGCAGCGATTGAGCAGAGAACTGCTGGCCACGGATGTGGAGAGCAGAGAGGCATTAGGGACAGATGTAAAGGAGGTGAGGGAAAAGGAGAGACCAGGTGAATGGGTACTTAGGAGCTTGTTCTCTGTACTGAGGAGAGGAGAGGGGAGGGGCGGCGAGAAGGGAAACGTGGAGAGAAGGGAGGATGAGGTGGACGACAGGATGGAGGGCTGGAGAGAGGGGCAAGAGGAAGGCTGTGCTGCAAAGAGTGTGGAGGTTTGAGTTAAGAACTTATTCTCCAGATTCGGAGGAGCATAGTTGGAGGACAAACTTCTCCCGCATGTGGTCTGCTGCTGCTCTCCTTGGGCCACATTTGTGCGATGCAAAGTGAGCGCCCTCATCCCTGCAGAGAAACACATCCATCAGAGGGTCAAAGGCTGTCACAAACAGAGCCTCCAAATCCTACATGGCATTGAATATAGAGAGAAGCAACTCTGCAGCATTCCTCCAACAGTTTGAACAAACAGTGTGCGTTAAGGGTGTGTTGCAGCAATATAAAGGGTTCAAAGTCTGGAAACTATCAGTATAAGGCCACACAGACTTTTCACATTAGACAGCATAATGCATAGATAATATGCAAAAAACAAGTCACAGCATTATACTTCAGTTCTGGTTCTGGTTCTTGCTGCAGGCCAAACACTCAGCTGAAGACTAAAATAAAACTCTTTCACTAAAAGAAAATGCTTGAAAAAAATACCAACAAGTTTCAAGTTGATCCAAAGCTAAGTTAATAAATATTAAGTCATATTTTATATCTATTCATTTCATAATGGCATACTTTTTTAAAGACTAGTCATGGGCGTGGTGATAAGCTATGAAACGACAACATCAAACGCAGAAAACTCAGCGGAAAGAAACACAATTTAAATAGTAAATAACAATTTAAAGTCCACGGGAAGAGCGATGTCCTCTTGTGTATAATGTTACCTTATGATGCACTGCAGTGTTTCAATCAGTCTGACGCCTATTGAACTTACTCTGTACTGTGTGTCGTCTTCCTCCTTCTTCTTCTTCTTCTTCTTCGTTTGTTTTTAAAGGCGGTTTGCATCCACAAAGGTTGCATTACTGCCTTCTACTGGAGTGAAACTAAAACTAAATTCTCCCAATCTCTTAATATAACTGAAAGAAAAGTAAATACATAATAATAAGTAAATACAAAATGTTTTCCAACCCCTCCTTGTTAACAGCTAGTAAAAGGACATGAAAGCCTCTCCAGTAGTTAACACCATATCCAAAAACTTTCTTGCAGCATCATCAACTATATTCTTTTAGATCTTCTTTCTGTGTCAGCAGGACAGTTTAAATGTTATAATCTTACAAACAGTATTCCTCCTACCTGATGTGTTCTCCCTTAACTCTTGATTCTTCCTTTCCTAGTTGCTTCCTCATGACTTCTCCTTCTCTTGGGTCTGATCTTCATGTTGTCCATCTCTTTTCTTTCTGTTTGGACAGTCTGCTCGCACACACACACACACACACACACACACACACACACACACACACACACACACACACACACACACACACACACACACACACAGATTACACTTTCTTTCCCACAGTCTCTGCCACTGCATATCCCATCACCACATTTACTACATATCCCACATGTCATGTCAGGGTTCAACATGTCCAACAGTCTGCACTAAATGGGTCCTTTATTATATATATATATATATATATATATATATATATATATATATATATATATATATATATATATATATATATATATATATATATATATATATATATATATATATATAGAGTGGATTTCTCTTGTGTCATATTTATTATCACTGTTACTTGACATTTATTTTCTTCTTACTCCATCTTCCCCTGCACATCCCCATGTCCTCATCCGAGCAGCTGCCTGGCTACTTGGTTGTCTCGACAGCGCTGATTGGTCAGAATTATTGTGTACTCTTTTACCGTAATAACACACATATGGGTGCCTATCCTCAAATAATCGTATATTAAGACGAATGAATGAGGAATTGGTTGGGAAGGAAGAAAAAAAAAACAATAACTATAAAACAAAACAATCACAACGTCAACACGTAAACATTGCGTAATGTTTCGACTTCAAACTGCTCGCGCACGTGGTGACGCTACCGTAACTGTTTGTCAACGGCTCACAGGAGGAAGCGCAAACGCTCTATTTCCGCTGCAGCAGCGAGAAACGGGGCACGTCAAAAAAGAAAGGAAAATGTGGACAGTTACAAACTGAGGCGCGAGAAGGAACATAGAACTACATATATTGTCTTCGTCGAGCTCGGTTGCCGGGCAGTTGTTATTATTTAAAGTCCCCAGACGGTTATTTGACAGTTTAAGGGTCGTTTCGAGGTTAACTCGCCCCCCCTTGTTCGGTGGTGGTTCGCTTTGAGGAAGCAGCTAGCCAGCTGAGTTAGCTCGTTCGCTAGAGATGGGGACGAGAGCAAGTCGCCTACAGGAGGACCCGGTTCCCTCTGCTTTCGGGAAAGATGGCACAAAGCGGGAATCATATCGGCGATCCCGCTGTGCCAGGCCCACCAGTCTCATGGTCGACTTCTCGGGGAGCTTCGAGGACACGGAGGCCAACCGGAGCCGATCGGAGGAGGGCAGCGACTCGGACCTGGGACAGCATGGGGCGAGCGCCGACGGTAGCCCCGCTGACCACCGCAACATCCCGTCTAACATAAGCCAAGCGTCACCTGCCGACGACAACAACAGCGAGGGGAAACCCGAGGAAGACGGCAATATAAGCCCGGAGCCTCCCGTGGTAGGGGAACATCAGTCCGGAGAGGAGACAGGCCGCACGCCCCACCGCACTTTTTCCGAGCGGCTGCCCGGGAATCGGCACTCTTCCGCCCGCAGCGTGGGCGCAAGATCCGCCCGGGTCCGAGGCACACACCAGCGGCCGGTGTCAGAGGCTTGGATCGGCCTGTACCGTGTTAACAACCGTCATGGCAGTAAGTTAACATATTATCACAGTGCACTGTACTTTTTTTTATTATTTGTGTCGCATACATAACACTTGGTCTGGCTGGTCTCCATCAGTAGTGATGCACCTTGATTTTAGGCAGCACATGCACGTACATGAAATTCATGGATGGTGTTAAAATACTAAATACCTCAACATTAATAATGTGACGACATTTGGGGTATGACTCCATAGAACAGCTGCTATTTAACTGAAGACATGAGTGGGTGACATCTGTTGAGAAACACGAATGGTAATATGGATATGATACTTAACTTTACACAGCCATAATACTAAAGTCAAAAGATTTAACACTCTCCTCCAGACTTTAAGGCCAAGAAAATATCTTTAAGACTACACAAACTCAAGGACATTTAGTCTCATATCACACTATGAATTCTCCATCAAATATCTCCCAGTGCAGCCCTCACCCAGTCTGAAATTAAAATGGATTATTTGGGGAATTTACATTCCTGAACAGATGATCTCTTTTCCCGTGAAAGTCATCAGAGACCCTATTGTATGAAGCAGAGCTGTGGGGTAATACTGGAAGTGGTGACACACAAGCTCTGTCAGTTTACAAGTCCCGTTGACACTGGTTGTGAGTCGTAAATCCTGCAGGATGCAAGTTTAAAACATTAAGTAACTTGTTGTTTTAAGTGCCTTGAAATGGGAAGTTGAGTTTGTGTAGAGGAAGTGAAAATGTATCAATTCTCAAAAACACAGTATCAATTTTAAATAAAGTTTACAACTATTAACTCAGTCAATACCTTTTTATTTTATTTGCAAAAAATATACACCCTCTCCGTGTATGTGTGTTTTCAAAGTAGTGATGTTGAATGTTACAGCGACGGTGATAAATGCAAATTAAAGTCCCGCTATTTTTACTCTGCTTGTATGCATACGGTGTCGTGATCTTTAAGCTATGACCTCTCTTACAGTATCGCAGTACATCAAAACCCAAATTCTTGCCAACACACAGCCCTAGTTTGCATCAAATGCACGTAGATAGTGGTGGTGCGGTCGCAAACATGCCAAAACACAAAAGTGTGGTGAGTTTCCAAGGCCAGCCCTCTAGCAAGTGTAGGGAAATGGGTCACAACTGTACATGCCCGCTCACTGCTGGCAGCAGCTCATAGATGGAGGAGGGGAATTTAGGGCAGCAAGGCACGCTGTCTGTCCCATCCACTCATGGCTCTAGTGATGTCTACCCCTCCAGCCTTGGTCACTGTTTTGGGTGGTGCACACAGTCAAAGTTTCAAAACTATTTTGGGTCGCACTCGAGGTCACATCATTCACACTATCTCGGGTATGAGAATGACTGATTGTGTTTCTTCGGTTTGCCAAGAGCAGCCTGGGTAATCTAGATGTCCAAACATAGCACTTGTGCGCGACATGATGTGCACATCATCTATCATTTAAGTCTCGCTGCTGTGACACATTGTGTTAATGTCAGCTCTGTTGTGTCTCTGCGTTGCGCAGATATCCGCTGTCCTTTCTGCTCGAAGCCCTTCCCGGGGGGTCGGATCGAGGATCACCTGTTGAGCTGCCTCACGTCTCCTCCCCTACCGTACAATAGTAAGTATCACATATCACAAAAATGGCACGATGCCTGTATTTTTTTAAAAAGGCTCTGGAAACACTTACAGTTGCTATGTTTGTGTGTAAAGCGGATGTGCTCAGTAAAGACAGCGGCGAGTGCGCCATCTGTTTGGAGGATCTGGCACAGGGAGAGACCATCGCCAGGCTGGCGTGCCTCTGCGTCTACCATAAGAGGTAACAAAGTTCAGTTGATGTATTTGCAATATAATAAGATACAAACATATGTAAAGAGGAGGGTAAAAAAAAAATGCAAATTACAGGAGGTTAGATTACAAACGGGCGTTGTGCATTATGGCGGTGAAAATGTGTTTTGGTTATTTCCAGATCTCCAAAAATGTGGTAACTTAGGTACAAAAATAAGGAAGCAAAGGTTGTTCTGTATGAGTTCACATCTCACTTCTGATAGAGATCTATTCTTTTCCATGACGTGATGTGATCACTGCCGAGTTACTGTCATAAAGAATCATTATTTTGAACATGAGATATATATATATATATATATATATATATATATATATTATATTTATATTTATATTTATATATTTATAAGATCAGCAGTTTGTGTTTCTTTCTTCCGTTTATTGTACAAGTAAAGGATGTGACTATTTGCCAATAGAGCGTCCACAGCTGTGAAAATAAATGCATCATCATCACATCTTAATTATATGTCGTACACCGCACAGAGTCTTGTGAGCTCTTTGAAACTTCAACTTAAAAGAAATAACCGTGAAGTCGTTGGAGTGTTTTATGCGTGTTTCAGCCCATTCACTAATAATTTCCATTTTCAAAGCTGCTCTGTTCAACACGTTCGGTCTTTCCCAACTTTCCAGGAGGCCTTGGTTTCCTATCACTCGAGCGCAGTATGAGACCAGACTTGCTGAGACGTGAAACTCACAAAGATTAGGTCATTCGTCAGAGCGAAGATCCCGCCTGCTATTCTATTCCTTCATCATTGTGGGTTCAAACGGGTTTCAACTGCTTATTTATTTTAAAAGCTACACTCCAATAATCACCGTGACCACAATAAAAGCAGACGAGATGATGTTTGTGACGGATGCGTTGAAGCCTACGCCTCGGATAAAGCGCACAACATGTCGACATGTCACTATGAAAGCAGTGTGAGCTCTCAGTTTGTAGGTGTGGCCGTTTGGCTGCGACGTTCTGCTCCACCCAATACAGCAACTGAGATCTGGGGGGAAAAATCCTGGAATTTTAGAATCTAAAAGATGACGGTGTTGAAAGCGATCATACAGTTCATGTGCACACGACACGAGGAACAACAATATTCTTATGTTAGTGTAGCGCTGCATGGAGCTTCTTCTCTATTCGTTGATTCATCTTTTCACAATTCCCTAAAGCTCGACGTAATGTCTTCCAGTTGCAGTCACTGTTGAGAAGCTGCCACGAGTAATGTTTGGATGTATTTAGTCTGTTGATAAACTACTCGAGCACGGACTAATTGTTTCAGTTCTGTATTGGAGATTGAGCCAACGACACTTATCGTTGGTCCTGTTGCGTTTCATGAGTCAGAGCCCGACACACATTCTCAGCCCGCTGAAGTGATTACACTTCGTTTGGTTTCACACTGTGATTAAGTGGATTAAGTCTTCTGGGAGACGTCACATTCAGAAACCCAGCATAGAGGTTCTGGCACAATTCCATGAGCTAATGTAATGTCTCGGTGTCCCCCGCCCCTGGCGTTATTCTTTCTCCCTGCAGCTGCATTGACTGCTGGTGCAAGGTGAAGCCCTGCTGCCCTGAACATCCCTTTGATTGACTCGCGGGTCAAATGTATTCTGCACAGTGACCAACCCGACTCAGGTATGTACGTGTAACACTCACTAAAGGACCAGGACGAGCAATTAGCACATATTTAAATACAGTGCGATACGATTTCTGCATTTTTAGTGTTGACACCAAATGCTTTTCTTTTTCTTTTGATGTTTCATGTATAAAAAAAAAAGAAGCCAAAGTTCTTAAATGTAAAATGTGTGAACACAAGAACCTTTCCTGAATTAAATGGTCTACAGTTGTTGTTTTTTAAATCATAATTTATCTAATCAAACATTAAGTTAAAGCTAATAGATCTCACGCCTGCTCGCGGTTCAAAACATAATTTATTGCACATAGAATATAAACAAATCCTTTATATGGGAACTACACTGACACCAGATGCAGTTACATATTTGATAAAACATAAAATACATGTTATGCAGCAAATGCTACTGTGTCCATAGCAACGGGGAGGAAAGAGTACAGTGAACACCAACGTGTTTTATTACTGCAGAAATCTTATTGGTATTACTCAGCCCTGTTGCCGTCTGTATTGTAATACATTACCGTCTGCATTACTTTCCCTAATACTTATTTTCCCTCCCTTACAGGAGACCACACTGAATCCTAATAAAATCCAAATAAAAATGTGTAATTGGACAAATAAAAGCCCACTGTCCCTCTCAGATGCAAACCCGTCTTTTGAGTGGAGAACAGACGATCCTACGAAGAAGCTCCAGTTAGTGATACCCGGCGCTCTCGTGCGGATCGGTCCCTTTGAACTTGGTCGAGGCCATTTCAAGCCAAAGTGCGACAGTAAAACAGCCGCTTGTTGGAACACAAGTGGAGGAGGTTCCCTTTCTATGTTACGGCTTACGCGGAACACACATATATATATATATATATATAGATATATATTAATAAAAGTCAAATAAACATTATCATCCCAGAACGATGGAGGATCTTGAACTTGGGGAAGGAACACAAAAGAAGTCTCCTTTGACTCCCGTGTGTTTCTCTCCCTCCAAACGAGATTGGTCATTTTATCAAGTATTTTGCAGAACGAGTGTTGTTCCAGGTCACGCATCGGACAAATGTTTTCTTTCCTCGGCTAACCCCAAATGAACCAACCTCACACCGAAAGCGTGAAACGTTGCTTTGCTTAGAAGCAGCTGGAGGTTGAGGGCTTGTTTTTGGTGAATGGGTGCGGCCGTTACTCGGTGTTTTCTTTTTACTATTACCTGTAAACATTTCAGGGGAAGTTTGGGGGCTAATTGTTTTTGTTGTTGCTACTTGCTGAGTGTTTCGGAAGGTTGTAGGCTGGAGTTGGCACCAATTTGAGCACTTTTGTCCTTCAAGGTGGATTTTATTTCTTTCACATAAGGTGTGTGTGTGTGTGTGTGTGTGTGTGTGTGTGTGTGTGTGTGTGTGTGTGTGTGTGTGTGTGTGTGTGTGTGTGTGTGTGTGTGTGTGTGTGTGTGTGTGTGTGTGTGTGTGTGTGTGTGTGTGTGTGTGTGTGTGTGTGTGTGTGTTTACTGTAAATTGCCCGAGAGTCAAGCGGGTTACCCTTTTTAATTTTTCAAAGCTAGTCTTTAGCTACAGGCCAGCGTCCCGTTACATGTGGCATTAGTATCCAACGTGTCGTCTCCTTGTACTTTGAATGCGGTTTGGTTTTTATCTTGTCCCCCCCCCCTCTCCCCTCTTCTCCCTCCTCATTCGCAAACACTCTCTGGGGGTTGTCGTCCGGATTTTTGGACCCGACCCAAAGGGACCGTTTCGCCATCTGGTCGCATTGATGCCAGCTCGAGGACGGTTTAAAGGGGACGGATGGATTGAGGGATGTATTTTCTGGGCATGTTTACACCATGTGGCATCTGCCTCTCTCCCCAACACCGTCGGCTAGGGACAGCTGATGGTTAATTATTACATAACTAGCCCCCCCCCCTCCCTTTTTCTTTTTAGGATTTTAGGTATTATATCATCACATTATGATCATAATTATTGCTAAACGTGTTAAATGGCTTTCCTTTGCCTTCTTGGTGTGCGTTGATTGCCTTTGCCTGGTGAAGGGGTTCTTGTGGAAGCAGGTGTTTGTAGTGTTTTTAGGGCTGGGGTGGGAGCCCAGCAGCGAGGCTGCTCATCAGAAGCTGTCTGACAGGTTGCACCCAGGCCAGGGGAAAGGACACGATACATAAATTGATTGCTTTTGCTGCCTCTACCACGTGTTTTTAATCTCTGCGCACAAGTGGTATGGATCGGTTTCGAGGTCAGCCCGGTGCACAGGTTTCCTACTGGATAGTTTGTTCACCCCAGCCCCCTGTCCCCTGGTGTTCTGCAGTCTGAGGTGCTACGAGGTGCTACGCCCACTAGAGGGCAGCCCTTTGCACGTTTGTCATTTTCCGTATTGGAGAATAGAAAAATAATGCCAAAAGTCTGTCTGTGCATTTGGGGGCATTGTGTGTGTGTGTGAGAGAGAGAGAGAGAGAGAGAGAGAGAGAGAGAGGAAGACGAGGGGCATTGTGTGTGTGTGAGTGTGAGAGAGAGACAGAGAGAGAGGAAGACGAGGGGCATTGTGTGTGTGTGTGAGAGAGAGAGACAGAGAGAGAGGAAGACGAGGGGCATTGTGTGTGTGTGTGAGAGAGAGAGAGAGAGAGAGAGAGAGAGGAAGACAAGGGGCATTGTGTGTGTGAGTGTGAGAGAGAGACAGAGAGAGAGGAAGACGAGGGACATTGTGTGTGTGTGTGTGTGTGTGTGTGTGTGTGTGAGAGAGAGAGAGAGAGAGAGAGAGAGGAAGACGAGGGGCATTGTGTGTGTGAGAGAGAGACAGAGAGAGAGGAAGACGAGGGGCATTGTGTGTGTGTGTGTGTGTGTGTGTGTGAGAGAGAGACAGAGAGAGGAAGACGAGGGACATTGTGTGTGAGTGTGTGTGTGTGTGTGTGTGTGTGTGAGAGAGAGAGAGAGAGAGAGGAAGACGAGGGGCATTGATGATTAGATGTTACATTTGTTGTGGTTACAAGTTATGATGTTGTATACTTTGGGGTGTGGGGGGTTAGGGTTGTTGATAAAGAGAATAGACAATCTAAAAGCCCACATTACTCTCATTTACCTTCGTACCCCCTCTGAGCTGTGTGGTGCAATACCTCAATCTTTACCAATGCTAACCAAACGCTTTGTGTGTAAACTAGCTCCTCAAACCAAGGACGGTGTTTTGTATAAATGTCCCTAAATCCTTGGTGTTGAAACGCAGGGCATCGATCCCCCGTCTGCCCCGTGCTTTGAGGTTGATGTATTAGATGAGAATGTTTTTTTTAAAGAGTCACCACAGCAGTACCTGCACCCGCAAGATATGGACAATCTGCCTTTACTCTGGTATAACGAAACAAATTGAATTCTATTTATTAAATTGTAAATATGTAATGCAATTCATGGCTTGGTCTTTGTCTGTTCAATATACTGTTTCTAAGCTCCAATCTTTTGTATGTCTCAGAAAATTGTTTTTATATGTATTTTTTACAATAAATATGTGTGAGAGATGTTTTGTGAACGTCTGTTCTGTGTTTTTATGTGTCAATGATGCGTTTCTGGTGAGACACCCGACACAGGACACGCACTGTCCTGAAGACGGGCTTTACATTCCTGAATGATGGAACAAATCTTCTACATATCGACAGTTTATCAGCATTCAAAGGAATCGTGTTGGGAGAGAATCACTGGGACTTTTAACTCTACGTATCACTCCGCCTCACAGGTGCTAACTAAAAGATGCCGCTTGTAGAACTGTTGTATAGAATATGACGCGCGACGTCGTGCAAAGAAAAGAGATTTTAAACATTGCACTATTTCATGACAACTCCTCAAACTCCCGTAGAGCGACGGGGTGGAACTAGAGCACAAGCCCTACTCTGAAATGACTGATCTGATTAAAACATGCTATGTTGTTATGGTTCACGCTTCTTAGCAGGATCACAGAGATAAATCTGAGATGTGGGGCAGTGAGTAGGTATACAGGTTTATTTGCCTGGCAGAAGTTTGCAAATGTTAAAATATTTCCAAACGCAAGTTGGATAATAATCCTTATAATGTCCTTAATTGTCCCATCTTTTATTTTGGCTGGAGCTGGGAAGAAGTGACAACCTCTATTATATTTTAAATCAATTGCAGATGGTTTGTTTTATTTTTTTTACATGACCTAATGTCAGGAAGTGTCTATAAATCTATAAACACGTCAAACCCATCAACAGTCTCCGCCTCGCTCAACACTTTGAGAGTAACAGACACAATTATAATCCAACACAACAGGTAAGAACTCTTCTCTTTACTTTCTATTCTTTACGTTGTCTTTGTGTAAAGTAGCATTAACAGTGTTAATGTGTCACTCAAGGTGTATAAAAGACACGCTTGATGACTTTGTTTTATGGGTTCTATAATATTTGGTGTTCTCATTAGTACGGATAGAGATGTTGTATTAATGCTACGTTCATTATTCTGTATGACTCGGATGTTTGCTCTATAATTACTCGGGTGAGTGACAGGTGTCACTTGAGTTGTTTGTTCCTTTGCTTCAAGCCCATAAAGCACACACACCTGCGTTTTCCTTAAACCCCAAGAAATACATAGAAGTCACAGACATTACTTCTGTTTCTTTACAAAGCTAGTTGTAGTGCGCTGCTATATTAATGCTCTGAACACCATATATATTATTGAATACCCCACGTTCCACTTTTTACCCTTTGCTTCGAAACCTTTTGTTAATAAATGCCAATTATTTTCTTTAATCCTGCTTCAAGACATTTATTTTTTGGTGCCAAACCACTTTATCTGCCTCACAACAGCAAGCAACACACACACATGTGAAATGTACACCTCCCAAAGGACATTGTTACCATAACTGTGATATTTCACAGCAACTGATCTTATAGGTGCAGATAAATGTTTTAGGTAAAACAGTTTTGTGTGGATTAAAGTAATCCGTAAATACATCTTTAAATTTTATCCAGCAGACGGAGTTTATTTATTTTCTCATGTTTCTCAAAATACACTACTTGACCCTCCGACAAGCAGGGTCATTTTAAGTCACATGACCCCTTAGGAATGTTTAAACATAAATTCCTTAAAGACACACAATGAACATTGTGCAAAATAGAAAATAGCACATTGTAGCCTGATATCGTCTCATAGTCTCGTCCCACCTCGGGAAGAAAACTGATGTTCATAGCACACCTGAAATAATCAGCGAAGGGAATCTATAAATAAAGAACACATTTGTGTTTAGCTGCTAATTACAGACTCACACAGCTGCTCCACCTGCACACACAGCTGCTCCACCTGCACACACAGCTTCTCCACCTGCACACACAGCTGCTCCACCTGCACACACAGCTGCTCCACCTGCACACACAGCTGCTCCACCTGCACACACAGCTGCTCCACCTGCACACACAGCTTCTCCACCTGCACACACAGCTGCTCCACCTGCACACACAGCTGCTCCACCTGCACACACAGCTGCTCCACCTGCACACACAGCTTCTCCACCTGCACACACAGCTGCTCCACCTGCACACACAGCTGCTCCACCTGCACACACAGCTTCTCCACCTGCACACACAGCTGCTCCACCTGCACACACAGCTGCTACAGCTGCTCCACCTGCACACACAGCTGCTCCACCTGCACACACAGCTGCTCCACCTGCACACACAGCTGCACACACAGCTGCTCCACCTGCACACACAGCTGCTCCACCTGCACACACAGCTGCTCCACCCTGCACACACAGCTGCTCCACCTGCACACACAGCTGCTCCACCTGCACACACAGCTTCTCCACCTGCACACACAGCTTCTCCACCTGCACACACAACTTCTTCACCTGCACGCACAGCTGCTCCACCTGCACACACAGCTGCTCCACCTGCACACACAGCTGCTCCACCTGCACACACAGCTGCTCCACCTGCACACACAGCTTCTCCACCTGCACACACAACTTCTTCACCTGCACGCACAGCTGCTCCACCTGCACACACAGCTGCTCCACACAGCTGCTCCACCTGCACACACACAGCTGCTCCACCTGCACACACAGCTGCTCCACCTGCACACACAGCTTCTCCACCTGCACACACAGCTGCTCCACCTGCACACACAGCTGCTCCACCTGCACACACAGCTTCTCCACCTGCACACACAGCTTCTCCACCTGCACGCACAGCTGCTCCACCTGCACACACATCTGCTCCACCTGCACGCACAGCTGCTCCACCTGCACGCATAGCTGCTCCACCTGCACACACAGCTCCACACATTAATGATTAAATCATACAGTATAATTAAACAGGAACTTCCCCCGTCAGCTGGGTAACAGTTCGTATCCCATCTGTCCCGTGTTTGATTTGATATTCAGTAAGTTCCTCTTTTTCTTTAACAGAACTTCTGTGTTTGAGCCACAGTTTTTCCACCTGCACGCACAGCTGCTCCACCTGCACGCACAGCTGCTCCACCTGCACGCACAACTTCTTCACCTGCACGCACAGCTGCTCCACCTGCACACACAGCTGCTCCACCTGCACACACAACTTCTTCACCTGCACGCACAGCTGCTCCACCTGAACACACAGCTTCTCCACCTGCACACACAGCTTCTCCACCTGCACACACAGCTTCTCCACCTGAACACACAGCTTCTCCACCTGAACACACAGCTTCTCCACCTGCACACACAGCTTCTCCACCTGAACACACAGCTTCTCCACCTGAACACACAGCTGCTCCACCTGCACACACACAGCTTCTCCACCTGCACACACAGCTTCTCCACCTGCACACACATCTGCTCCACCTGCACACACACAGCTTCTCCACCTGCACACACAGCTTCTCCACCTGCACACACAGCTGCTCCACCTGCACACACACAGCTTCTCCACCTGCACACACACAGCTTCTCCACCTGCACACACAGCTCCACACATTAATGATTAAATCATACAGTATAATTAAACAGGAACTTCCCCCGTCAGCTGGGTAACAGTTCGTATCCCATCTGTCCCGTGTTTGATTTGATATTCAGTAAGTTCCTCTTTTTCTTTAACAGAACTTCTGTGTTTGAGCCACAGTTTCCTCCAGAATGTCAGATACAGCAGAGACACAGGACGCTCCTGCTGATGATGTGTCCTCATCACCAACATCCTACGAAGCACAGCAACCTCCACCCTACTCTGCAGCCCCAGAAATGTACCCGGCAACCAAAACCGAGACAGCTTGCACCTATCAGCCGACCACTGGGTACGAGTCTTTCTGGGACATCAGCCCAGTAGCGTCATCGGACACAACTCCACTGATAGCTCCATCTTCTTTTGATGACAAGACAGTCAGAAGAGCGTTTGTTAGAAAGGTTTGTACGACTTGCCGTGGGCACATTATTCTACGCCAGATTTTCCTAACCTGGTGTCGGGACCATCCTAAGGGATCACAAGAGACATTTCAGGGTTCGCACAAGATGATTAACAGGATAAGAAAGTATAAAAACAATCTCTTATTGTTTGCTTGGACAAGGAAAATCTATTTTGATGAGCCGTAACACATTTATGTACACCAATAAGATCAGCTGCTGTGAATACTTGGTAATGAAGCTTTCCTGTGCAGATGCTCAGCATCCTGACTCTCCAGCTGCTGTTCACCTTCAGTGTGGTGTGTGTGTTCACCTTCTCTGGAGGTAAGGTGGAGCAGATCAACCTGTTGGCCTACTTCAGCTCCTTCATCATCTTCCTCGTGCTCACGAGCGCCCTTACCTTCAGCAAGTCCTTCAGTCGGCGTCACCCCTGGAACACCGTGGCACTGGTGGGTTACAAACACATTAAAACCAAATATATCTAATAGGGAAAGTGATTTCACACAATATAGATACTGTCACAGAAAACATTTAAATAAGAGACCAAAAGGAGCGTTAACCCTGACAAGTGAAGAAGGCGAGCCGCTGCCTCAATAAAGAACACTTTTAAAGATTAAACATTTTAACAAATGTTTTATTCACTGCTGGGTTTTCCTCAACATGTAAACCTCTCTTTGAGAAACTGGTTCATTATTACGTTCAAAGAAGACCTCAGATTCCTCTAAGGTTGTGTTCACACGCTGTGAGCCGTTGAGGTTTTGTTGGCATTTAAAATGAGGACAGGCTCTTCCTGTATTGTGATGATTAAACACACAATGCATAGCATGACACAAACACAACCAGGGTAAGGAGTGCACACCAACCAGTGTTCCTGGAAGACAAGATGTCTGCTCTGATTACATTTTTCACATAACGATCTGGATCTGTCTCTGTTGAAGCTTTCTCACATGATACATTGAAATGTGTGCTTACAGGTTGTGGTCATCCTGAGCTTATCATACATGGTGGGAACCATCGCCTGCTTCCACGACACCACTGATGTCGCCATAACTTTGGGAGCAACGCTGGTCATTTCTCTGGCAATCATTGGATTCTCTGAACAGGTCAGACAACCAGGCCAAAGAGCCTGCCTCCTGTATACAGACGTCACACTCTGTGTTTGTTTTAAACGAGGAGATGTGTAGACTTTTCAGTAGCTCTCAATGGTTTCTGTAAAGAAAATCCATGTTAGATTTTAGGATGTGTCTGACCAAGAGCGGTCCAGACCATAAGCAAGGAGGCAGAGGCAGGAGAACAAGCAAACCACAAACGTGGGCATTTATTAACTATATATATATATATATATATATATATATATAGTGTCACCAACCGGCTGTCACGATTGACTGCATTCATTCATTCTCTCCTACTCGCTCCTCAATTTCACAAGAGCTGCCTTATATAGCCTCGACAGACAAAAACAGGGGTGCTATAGCCCGAGTGTTTCCCTCAGAACAGTTAAAGACAAATCAAGGAATAATAAACATGAACTCTAAATATTCAACATGAATTCAATAATATAAAAATAATTATCATGTAAAAAAAACTACTATATGGCTACAAACTTTACTTTGCAAAACATTTACCACCCCCCACTTCATCCTGCTCTGTGGAACCCTCCCGGAACGATACAAATGCGTTGTTTCCACAGGGACTCTTTTAGCAGCGGACCTTCACGTGATGTTGTAAATGCATTTTTATGTCGATCAACAGGTCAATTTTGTCTTTGATTATTGTTTTCTTTATTATAATGTACTTACACTGATTATAAAAAATGAAATATTGTCCTTAAAAGCAGCTGTTTGTAAGCAATATACAGTCCCCTCCAAAACTATTGGAACTGCGAGGCCAATTCCTCTATTTTTGCTGTACACTGAAAACAATTGAGTTTGACAAACAAAAGATGAATATGAGAAAGAAACATTTCCATGTATTTACATCTAGGATCTGATAAACAACTTAGGAGCTAGCACCTTTTGTTTGAACCCACCCATTCAAGTGAGCAAAAGTATAGGAACATGTGACTGACGGGTGTTTTTCGTTGAAAAGCAAGCAATTTTGAAACTGAGAGAAGATGGAAAATCAATCAGAGCCATTGCACAAACATTGGCCACAGCCAGTACAACCATTGGGAATGTCCTGAAGAAGAAAGACACCACTGGTGTACTGAGCAACAGACGTTGAACTGGTAGACCAAGGAAAACCTCAGCAGTTGATGACAGAAACATTGTGAGAACTGTAAAGAAGGTGTGAAGGTTTCACAATCCACCGTTCACAGAAGACTTTGGGAACAAAAGTACAGAGGCTACACCAGAAGATGCAAACCGCTCATTAGCAATAAGAACAGGAAGGCCAGATTAGAATTTGCCAAAAAGTACAGAGTTCTGGGACGACGCTTTATGGACTGATGAGACAAAGATGAAGCCTTTGCCAAAGTGATGAAAAGACTAACGTGTGGAGAAAGAAGGGATCTACTCATGATCCCAAACACACGAGCTCATCTGTGAAACACGGTGGAGGTAATGTCATGGCTGGGGCTTGCATGGCTTCTTCTGGGACGGGCTCATTGATCTTCTTTGATGATGCAACACATGATGGCAGCAGCAACATGAACTCAGAAGTCTACAGAAACATTTTGTCTGCCAACTTAAAGAGAGATGCAACCAAACTGATCGTGAGTTCCTTCATCATGCAGCAAGACAACGACCCAAAACAACCAGGGAGTTCATGAGGGGAAAGAAGTGGAAGGTTTTCGACTGGCCAAGTCGATCTCCAGACTTAAACCATATTGAGCATTTTACCTGCTAAAGAGGAGACTGAAGGGAGAACCCCCCCCCGAAACAAACAAAGAGGCTGCGGTGAAAGGCATCACAAAAGAAGAATGCAAAAGTTTGGTGACGTCAATGGGTGGCAGGCTTGAGGCAGTTATTACAAGCAAAGGATTTGCAACTAAATATTAAGTATTATTCACTTTTCACACTATGTGAAGTCTCTGTTCCGATACTTCTGCTCACCTAAAGATTTGGTGTTCCGTGAAAACAGATGCTATCTTGTAAGTTGTTTATCAGATCTAGATGTAAATACCTGGTAATAGAAGCTGAAGGACTTGTTTCTTTCTCATATTCATCTTATGATGTCAAACTCAATTGTGTACAGCAAAAAATAAAGGAATTGGCCTGAGACTGAAATCTACTAATGTGTTCCTGTATTATTTGCAGACTGATGATTTCAACATTTGGTTCGGTGTTCTGCTGATTCTGACTGTGGACGTGATCGTGTTTGTGTTCTTGCAACTTCTACGAGAAGGTGTGACGGTGAGACGGTGAGACGGTGTGTGAGTCTCAGTTGTATATGAATAAAAACTAATATAAAAAATGTCTAAAGAAGTGGTTTTGTTGGTGTTTGAGTGCGTTGTATAAACGTGGGATGTGTCGAGCCCCTCTGTCGTCAGAACTGTCGGGCTGCAACTCATTTATCTGTCTAAAGATATTCAGTTTGCTGAATCCAGAGTTTCACATTTTTGCTTAAAAGTGACCGAAACAGGAGATTAGAAAAAAAGTTTTCAGTCATATTGTGCCAACATACAAGTTTTACAAATAAGCACCACATTGGGCTGTTTGACTTGATTTAGTCTCACTTGAATGTACATCAAAGGACATCTTGACGTTTAGATGTTAAGAGCTCAGTATTGATTTTGTTTCCAAACTTTGGATTTAAAAATATAAGTCAACATGGACGACTGCTGACACCGAACATTGTCAGGTAATTAGATCAGGTGTCCTGAGGTGTCCCATCTTTGATTTTGTACTGAGCTAGCTGAAAGTGAAGAAGTGACACATACACTATGATAAGACATGCGGACCCCTGGAAGTCCCCGGGCCCCACTTTTCACTACCTCAAAGTATAAGTAAGTATACCCCAAGTATAACAGCAAACTCTTTTCATTTCTATTAGTTTAAAATCATTCAGTTTTACGTCATCAGTTCAATGAGTACTTTTACTGTACTCTCAGTACATTTTGCTTTAATGTTTTTACCAACGTGACATTTTGAATTTGGACCTTTTCTTTGTAAAGGATGATGTTTTTAGAACTGTATGCTGTGAATAAGGCCTCTTGTCTTGTGACTATAACCTTCTGCTTTTGGAACTTCAACCTTGGATAACATCTCGGGATGTTCATGTGGCATCATGACTGCTGGAGAATCCAAGACCATGGGAAGTTTTGTAAACTAAGTAACTCGACACAACAGTGGTTTTCCAGAGAGAAGTGGCACCACCGCTCACTTTCACTTCCCAATATAAACCATTCTTGGGCAACAGCTCAGCAGCAGTATATATATATATATATATATATATATATATATATACATATACATATATATACTGTGTATATATACCGATATATGTGTAGGGACTTTGAAGGTAAGCAAGTCTAACCGTATGTTCAACATTGCACACTAACATACTATTCATACTAAGTATTACGTAAAATTCAGTATGTAGTGAATTCCAGCTGCATAGGATGAGGATTTTGTGGACGCGAGAAATGCCCTGATGTGTATATATATATATATATATATATATATATATATATATATATACACACACACACACTAGATTAGCAGGAATATTTGAGCGCGAGACATCTTACTGGACAAACTCAATCGCCCCATAATGCATTGCGGCTCTTCAGACCGTCCAGTCAATTAACCAATTAACCGTTTAGGAATAAGAAACGATGACGAGTGACGTTAAGAGGAAAAGTATGTGAGCTCACACGTTTACTGTAGAAGAATTGATATTTAATCATTTTAATTTGCCTTAAAATACTGAATATTTTTATATTTTGTTAAAAGGTAATGTTGGTAGTAATGGCATACTTGAGTAAGTACGCAATTTACTTAGTTATCTGGTGCTACTCTCACCCTGGCCTAACTCTTCCTCCTCCTCTTCCTCCCTTCAGTTCCTGATGGTGGACTGTCAGCTGATGATGGGGGGGGGGGGGGATGAGCTACGTCTGGATCCAGAGGAATACATCAACGCTGCTCTCATGCTCTACCTGCTGGGGTGGAGGTGAAACTCTACACACACTCCAAACTGTACACACACATGTACTTTATTATTATTACTATGTATATACTGTAACTGTTTTAACTGACAATGAAATAATACAGAAATGTTTATCAAAACAAATGAAAGAATCCAGTTTCAATAAGACGCATTCAACAGAGTTTAGGTCATTATTCAGTATAAATTCTCAAACCTGCTAAAAGAACTTTTAAATGATTATGTTGTCAGTAAAGTCAGACGCTGATATTCAATAGATCCACAAGGCTGTTAGTGTTTCATACAGCTCCAAAGCACAGAACAAACCACAATACAATACAGCTTACATCGATACGAGGACGTACGCACAGAAAGAATCATAGAAAAAAGAAATAGTGCAAAAATGTTGAGCATATTTTGTGGGATTACATGAATTCATCTTTCAGCCTCATCATAGTTCACTGGACTCACAAAGTGTTATTCAGAAATCATTCGACAGGGTCCAAAAGAACCAGGATGCAACGCTGCACGAGAGAAAACCCATTGAAGAAAAAGGACTTTGTTGGAGTCAGTTGTTTAAACTCTGGATCCATCGAACACCACTGTGGACATCATCACCATCACCATCATCATCATCACCATCATCGGCCTCAACTAATTCATATGAAATAGAAATGTTTCTTAATTCAACAGATAAAACCCCAAATATATGAGATGTGACAAAGAAAAGCAGCAAGTATTTTGACATTGCTCAGGAAACCAAAGTTCCCACTTTGTGGAAAGAAAATCCCTCGAAATCTCCAGATTTCACACGTCCGCTGTGTTCGGCACGACCTCACCACAGTGAAGCGTAGTTGAACTTGATCCGCAGCAGGTACCTCATGCGAGTCTGGGCAGGGTTGTAAACGATGTACTCGTTGTACAGGAGGGAGTAACAGCTGTTTTTACCCACCCCCGTCTTCACCCCCGGCCCCATAGGCACAATCACACCATCCCTGGGAAAGAGAAAGAGAATTACAAATGGACCACTCTGGTATTTATGACACATTAAGTACAAACTGATTTCCTCTCAGAGAGTCACAAGTTTTAGACCAGTGCCAACGATTATTTCTATTAACGAGTAATCCGACGCATGCGTCAGTGTAATGAAAGAGACTAACAGATCGACAGAGTGCTTGGGGTCCGGTCCGGTCTGTCCAAGGCCCTTGGTGCTGTGTTTTCCAGCCGGCAGATTTTTGGCCTCATAGTCGGCGTCCAGCAGCTCGTTACAGTCTCCCAGAGCGACCTGCAGTCACACAGACACAAAGGACGGACAATGAAACCGTGCTGCATCACATCAGGGCCAAACGTGCAACGTGACGTTCAAGTCATGTTGGTTTTATTGTTAATCCGAGTGTTGGACTTGTATTGGCAGCTCTATGGGATCTGTTGTCCTGCACCTGGCACATATATGTGTAAATATGATATGCGACGACCTCATGGAATCTGGCCACAGAAAACAGGAAGTCACCTCACCTCACTCAGTAACAGCAATCCCACGTGGTTGTTCTGATTGGCAAAGCAGTAGTTGGCACTCTTTGACGACATGTCGGCAAAGTAGATACCTTTTCCAAACTAGATGAAAGACAATCAGGGAAATTATTATCACTGGAATAAAAGAAATATATAGTGCTGTATTGAAAAATATTGAATAGTTTATAGATCATTTAATTCTTACATAACTGTCAGCTCATGGTTTTAATAGATGCCTAAATGAACTGTAATGTATTGATTCTAGTATTTTTAACAGAGTAGTTGAGTTTGAGACAAACATAAAGGAAGAATCAAATGAAAACAAGTACCATGTAACCAGTGACGGGGGCTTCAGGTGGGGCCACTCGGAGCCCCTGGCTGAGGATGCCGACCCAGTTAGTTAGGCGGGAACCGTGCCACAACAGAGTCCTGGAAGACAGGAACATTTTAAAAAAGACGTTATAGCAATGACGATTTCAAAGCAACACGGCACATACGCTACCTGAGGCCGCAGGAAGCAGTAACAGTATTTTATCAAAGCCTTCAGATGTGTTGAGAATGTATCCAAACACTAAGCCCGCTGTGCATCACCTGTTGTGCATCTGTGAGAGGAAGTTGTTCCTCTCCCCGGCTCGGTCCACTGAGAAGATGTCGAGGACAGTCATGGTGTAGTCACGATGGGTGGAGGCGTGAGTGGACTGTAGATACTTTTCTATCACCTTCACACAGAAGAGAGATTTACAACAAAATACTAAGTTTAAAGGAACAATTCAACATTGTATATGGGGATTATATTAACCTCCGGCATTAATGCAGTATTACTACAGTATTAATGCAGTATTAATGCAGTATTAATACTGCATTAATACAGTAGTAATACAGCATTAATACTGCATTAATACAGTAGTGCATCATTTTAATCTTGCATCCATGAAGATAACAGCAGTGTATGAGTCCAGACTCATGAACTTTGACCTTGAAGTAAAACACTGACCGTGTACTCGTTGCTGCTGGAGTCCAGAGGCTGCAGTTGGCACTGGAGGGAGCAGTACTGTTGGTCCAGAGGATGTTCGTCACTGTCTTTACTGGACTCAACCATTTTCACTGCTATCTGAATGTCACTCAGAGCCTGAAAAACATACAGATACAAACGTTTGAACCACAGATTTAATCGAAGACATAATCAGAATAGCTGTCGATCATTTCTTTTAAAACCCTTTACCTCCAACAGCGCAATCTTTTCCTTCAGCTCATCTTCAGTATGAATGATTGGAGGAGTTTTCAACCTGGAGAATTAAATATTTTAGTTACTGCAAGACGGAGATCAATGTTTGACTTTAATCTCTCAACAGCCACATAGTCCCTACCCAAAGTCATGAGGGATGCGCGTGTAGAACTGGTTGCATGCCTCCAGCAGCTCACGATTGCCGCCCTTCTTCTTCAAACACTCCTCGATTTTCTTCAGTGCCGTGTAGCCTGCACGGATCTGCTCTGAGGTCAGTTTGCCTGCAGACACAAAGAAAAACACTGACTTTGAAACATGAAGCATGAAACACTTTGTCAGATGACTTTGAGAACTTGTTTTATTGCATCAAATAATAGCAACTTGAATATTTTTAAATGCTATATATGTGGTCTATATAACTTACTATTAAATTAAATCCTGCTTAAGTTACTCGTAGAAATGGCAAATTCTGATACAATTCTGTTGTGATTTTGATTCTGTCCGACTGACCAAGAGGAGCTTTCCGGGTGTCAAACTTCATCTCCAGCACGCACTCCTCCATGGCTTTGATGTCACAGATGAGCTCCAGGAGCGACTGGATCTTCTCATCCAGCTTGGAGGTCTTCTTTTTGGTTGCAGCATCCACCGTAGTCTGGTTCTCCTCCTGCAACAGTGAAATATATTAATACACAAAGTGATAGATGATATTTAGAGGAAACTTCACTTGCTGGTTCTTTGCCTTTTTATCGCCGCTGTAGTCCATGTAGACCATGTCGTATTTTCCAGCCACTTTCTCAAAACTCTCCCGGTCTTCCCACTCATTCTTGGTCTTGTCCAAGAACCTGTGGCAAAACACGGCTTCAGAATTTAACTAAACTCACTTCAATGTGTCCAGAAACATTTGTTTTTAATGCCCAATCTCACTTTTTCTTGAAGAAATCTTTGGCTTTCACCAGGTCTCCACCGAAGGCTGTCAGACCGTT
The DNA here is from genome assembly GCF_900634415.1 of Cottoperca gobio. Classification (NCBI taxonomy): domain Eukaryota; kingdom Metazoa; phylum Chordata; class Actinopteri; order Perciformes; family Bovichtidae; genus Cottoperca; species Cottoperca gobio. The sequence goes on along the minus strand of NC_041371.1, from coordinate 4,446,011 downwards.
TTGACCCACTTTTCCCACTAAAAGAAACAACGGAGAAACCAGCTAAATATGATGAATCAGTTCTTACCTGCAGGCTTGTGTTCATTTCCTGCGTAAATACAAACATTTCTACATATATATATAAACTATGTTGAGAATAACGGGCACATAAACTCACCTCTGCCCCACCTCAACCACACATTGTAAGCCTTGGAGTTGTCGTCCTGCAGCAGCTGGATCAGGTAGTACTTGTTGTTGTTAAACTGAAGATTCGTCTGCAAAATAAGACAGAAAGTATTTACTGTGAGCCGGAGAATCAGGTCAGGAACTTCCTTACTTTGTAGGAGAAAATAGTGAGAACTTTATAGGCAAGTAGCGAAGTGAAATATATTTGCAGTGCCTGAAACCATAGTGAACAATTGTGATTAGAATATCTATAAAACTCTTCACAGGTACTATTTTAGACCGTCAGCACTACTCAATATAGAAATAAAAAAGTAATTAAATGTTTTACCTGATTAAGCATCACGTCGTAAACATCCTTTCCTTCACTGTAGACATGAGCCTGAAAGAGAAGGAAATATTGACCATTATAAATGAAGGTGACTGCACTTTGTCTGCACTGTACAAGTGGGAAATTAAAAACATATTGTCCCTGTAAACTTTTAATATCCCAAGAGTATCGTCCCATCAGTATGTTGGACATTTGTCTCATGTATCATTGATAGCACTTTCTCTGCTATTTACAATTAGTTGATAGAAACTGAATTAATTTCAAAGAATAAAACTCAGCTGATCATCCGATATCGTACAACACACATTCATGTATAATAAACCACAAACTGTGTCACGCTCACAAGAGGAACTGTAACTGGAGCAGTGCAAATGTTTTCTACAGGTGTCGAACCACGAGCATGACCGATGTGAATCATGAGTTGTATCCGGCGTGTGGACATATAAACTGTACCTTTCCCAGTTTGGCTTTACATTCGAGGTCCACAGGAGCTTTTCCCTTCATGACCACCGTCCTCACAACTTCTGTTCAACATCCAAAGATCAGAGATAAACCGTTAATGAGGTCAGCGGACAGTACAGGAAACTTCATGTCCTTCTAACTCGAGTGCCTCAAAAGCTGCTCTGATGTCTTCAGAGGACAAACATGTCCATGTCAAAAAAACAGCAATAAAATGATATGTTAATATTATTTTCCACTTTCACTGAATTACATCTTGTAACAAACTTTAGTCCTGATCATCACCAGCAAATATTCACGGCTACAAGGATCATTTATTGTCACTGTGCAACGAAATGCAGCTTTCTTTCTTCTACATAACAAAAACAAAACAGCAACATTCATCCATTTTCAGAATGACAATAAAAATCCACGTTACCGTCGCTTTTTATTTCTTCTTTGGGGATTTTTTCACTTTTTGTCTGACTCTTGCTCTGCCCTCTCTTCCTCTTAGCTGCAGGCTGCTTCTCCGTCTCCTCCTCTTCCTCTTTAACGACAACCATGGTCTCTTCTTCAGCAGTCAAGTCACCAGCATCAGTCAAACTTTCTGGCAAAAAGAAGGAAACAGAAGAAACATTTTAAATACGTATACATAATACAAATACATAAAGCCTTTCCTAATAAAGTGTTAGTAGTGAAAGTCCAGTGAAACAGCAGTTAGGAAATGTGAAATAGGATAATTATTTTGGACTTGATGGCTGTGACACCCTGAGATCATTTTAAGGCACTTAAAAATCAAAGTTATTAATTAAATGCAAAATAATACACATTGATAGCAAAAGCAGAGGGGATCTACAGTAAAACAGTGCTGTGGCAGAACACATAATACACACCTGGTTTTACTGTCTGAGAGCGAATGTTCCTCTTGTACTTGGTGACAGGATTAATCTGGACCATTTTCTTCAGGTCGACTTCGTAGGACGTCCCAGAGCCCGGAGACAGGGTGACGGAAGTTGTTCCTGAAGAGACAGCGGAGTCCAACAAGGCACAGGCTGAAGGAGAGTATGGTTCCCACTGTCCTTCATCTCCTTTCCACTGCCAAACTGATCACACACACACACACACACACACACACACACACACACACACACACACACACACACACACACACACACACACACACACCAGGGTTGTTCAAACCTTACTGAAGCAACACTTTAAGAGTTCTGGTAACTTGGTACTTCCAGTTTTTGATCCTTAAGACACGGATTGTTCAATTAATAAAATAAAAAAAGCTATCAATAGGGATTGAATTATACATATGAATAAACTAAATCTAATCTAACTGGGAATGGGAAATAAATGTCTTAAATTAAAGAATTAAAGACCAACTGCATCAATATAAAAAGTTGGCACTAAATTAATAAACGTGACATATATTGACATTTATTTTCATAGAAACGGTCTGTTGTAATGTTCATCTGAACAAATAATCTTTAATTTTCATAAATGAACATCTCCAGTAAAGCCTGCAGACCATAAACACATGACAGTGATGTCCCTGCTCTCCTCTCGTTACAGCAGCTAACGTTAGCTTCCGACGGCTAAAGAGCACCAACCTGTTTTCGACTGGACTTCTTCATTTTCTTGTACACTCTGACTTTTATTACTTCTCGAACTTCGTGTACGCCTCATGGTGGATTAGGAAAAATAAATATTAGTGGTAAGAACGTACAGTGAGAAAGTGACACAACAGAGAAGGCGGTAAACTTTTCCGACCACTGCTTCCTGTCCGGGGCCGCTGAAGATCGTTTAATGTCAAGATGCATCACTCCAAACCTATCGTGATCCTGACGCATGCGCTCTGCACCCTCGTTAAAAACCGCTGCCTGTTACTATGGTAACGTAAGTAGTTTTGGTAAGTTTATGTTTAAAATCAATCAGAAATAGTCCAATTTTAGCCTTTAATGTTTTGTGCTTATGCGTAATTTTGTTAAAAATTAATATTTTCGATAAGAAAGCCAGAAGAAACATGCGCGGAGTGAGCACTCCCACCTGGAACAGAACTTTCGAGACCAAAGGTTCCGCCTTAACCGTTGGTCGGAATTATTTTGCTGAAGGACTGGGGAAAAGATCCTAACGTGCCTCCATGCTCATCAAAGTGGGGATGAAAGCTAACATTTAATCCATTCAAACACAAGAAGTCCCCGTTCAGGCGCCGAAGATATGGCTTCAATGAGCTATGGCGCGTGTGTCCTCTATCAGAGGGCGGCTGTTGTGAAGATGATGTGCAGGGTGAGTGTCATTGAAAGCAACATCTTTACAATGGAGGTCAGGCAGAGAGAAGATGTTAAATACAGGACTGAGGTAAAAAGCTTTACGGGGAGAAAATCTCTGAAACTCAGTCTGAATTAATTATTTCATTGTTAAATAAAAATATCTCAATTTATGTGCGAGTGCAACAATAACAATAAACTATCTATCAAAACAAACACGCTTCTGAAACACTAAGGTGAGACTTTTTTGATGCATCTGGTTTTTGCATTTGTGATTTCACTATGCTCGTCATACAGTATGTATGTATGTAGGGGTGGGTAATACAAATACATTAATTTAATGCAGTATATGTATTATATATGACAACAGGAATATGCATTGTGACCTTGTGAATATCCTGTAAATCCAATGTGTGTGTGTGTATATATATATATACAGTATATCTCAAAAGTGAGTACACCCTTTAGATTTTTGCAAATATTCTGTTATATCCTTTCAGGGGATAACATTATCCTACTGAAACTTTGATATAACTTAAAGTAGTCAGTGTGCTGCTTGAATAACAGTATAGATTTATTGTCCTTTGAAAATTACTCAGTACACAGCTGTTAATGTCTAAACAGCTGGCAACAAAAGTGAGTACACCCCATAGTGAACATGTCTAAATTGTGCCCAAAGTGTCAATATTTTGTGTGACCACCATTGTTATCTAGCACTGCTTTAACCCTCCTGGGCATGGAATTCACCAGAGCTGCACAGGTTGCTTCTGGAATCTTCTTCCACTCCTCTACGACGACATCACGGAGCGCACGGATGTTGGACACCTTGCACTCCTCCACCTTCCTCTTGAGGATGCCCCACATGTGCTCAATTGGGTTTAGGTCTGGAGACATACTTGGCCAGTCCATCACCTTAACCTTCAGCTTCTTCAGCAAGGCCGTTGTCATCTTGGAGGTGTGTTTAGGGTCATTATCATGTTGGAAAACTGCCCTACGGCCCAGTTTCCGAAGAGAGGGGATCATGCTCTGCTGCAGGATGTCACAGTATATATTGGAATTCATGTGTCCCTCAATGAAATGCAGCTCCCCAGTGCCGGCAGCACTCATGCAGCCCCAGACCATGATGCTGCCACCACCATGCTTGACTGTAGGCAAAACACATTTGTCTTGGTACTCCTCACCAGGGTGCCGCCACACACGCCGGACACCATCTGACCCAAACAGGTTTATTTTGGTCTCATCAGACCACAGGACATGGTTCCAGTAACTCATGTTCTTGGATTCATTGTCTTCAGCAAACTGTTTGCGGGCTTTCTTATGCATCGGTTTCAGAAGGGGCTTCTGTCTGGGGCGACGGCCATACAAACCGATTTGATGCAGTGTGCGGCGTATGGTCTGGGCACTGACAGGCTGACATCCCACTTCTGCAACCTCTGCAGCAATGCTGGAAGCACTCGCAGCGTCTATTTTTGGAAACCAACCTCTGGATATGACGCTGCGCACGTGGACTCAACTTCTTTGGTCGACCCTGGCGAGGCCTGTTCCGAGTGGAACCTGTCCTGGAAAACCGCTGTATGATCTTAGCCACTGTGCTGCAACTCATTTTCATGGTGTTGGCAATCTTCTTATAGCCAAGGCCATCTTTGTGAAGCGCAATAATCCTTTTTTTCAGCCGCTCAGAGAGTTCCTTGCCATGAGGTGCCATGTTGTCCAGCATTCAGAGAGAATTGTGCCCAAAACACCAAATTTAACAGCCCTGCTTATCATTTACACCTGAATCCTTGTAACACTAACGAGTCACATGACACCAGGGCGGGAAAACAACATCATTGGGCACAATTAGGACATGTTTACTATGCGGTGTACTCACTTTTGTTGCCAGCTGTTTAGACATTAACAGCTGTGTACTGAGTAATTTACAATAAATCTATACTGTTATTCAAGCAGCACACTGACTACTTTAAGTTATATCAAAGTTTCAGTAGGATAATGTTATCCCCTGAAAGGATATAACAGAATATTTGCAAAAATCTAAAGGGTGTACTCACTTTTGAGATATACTGTGTATATATATATATATATATATATATATATATATATATATATATATATATATATATATATATATATATATATATATATATATATATATATATATATATATATATTGTGTTTAGATAAAATAGCTATGAATCTATTATTTCAAGTTCAGAGTGTGAGTTAATCAATGTAGAAATCCAAAATAAATATGCTTAGATAGACAGCAGATTTTAAATTGAATATCAAAATATTGGCTCTAAAACTATCTAATGGTATTTCTTGTGCGTCTATTATATTTTGTTTTATCTAAGATCAGAAGGAGGTTGGTTGCTGTTAACTCACTAGAGCTTAAAGAGGTGCTTAATAAACATTTGTTTTTATTTCTCATCCTCAGGGAATGAGTGCATCTGCTAACCAGCAGTCACAGGTAGATTTCCTAAAAGGAGAACCACACAAGAAGCACCCGGGTTTGACCAACCTGAAAACTCTGTGCCTACCGGAAGAACTTCAGACGGCTGCACGGTCCATTATTCAAGGTAGGTTGAGTTATGAATGTGTCATGAATCAGTTTGCCTACGAAATGTTTCTGTAGATTCACTGCGCGACTCTTCAATCTCTCCACCTGTAGGAGCTCGGGTGACGAAGCTGACCGACCGCGCTCTTAGCCTCACAAACTTCCTGTGGAGCAGAAAAAGTGCCGTCGACGATTCGACTCTGAGGAAAAAAGCCGTGACCCTGGAGAAAGAATTACGGAAGACGGCGATGGAGACGAGAGGGGGTGGGTGACACGTGAATGAAGGAAATAGTAATGTTTTTTAAATAACTGCAAAGAGATTATATAATGAAGCAGCTGGAGAAAAGTAAATGTGCTTTACATTACAGATGTAGATGAACAATTACTGGAAGACCACATCCGGAAGAAAGTGTTTTTAGAGCTCAAAAGAACGACATACCACTGGACTAACATGAAGTAACACTACTCATTCTTTTTTTACACATAAATAATGTATACTGGATTTCTTTAATGATAATTGTGATCAGAAAAAACCTCAATTAATTTACTACTTTATTTAATAAGACAAGATACAAATCTGAATTGTGCCAATGCTGACCAGCAGTTAACATTTTAAACCCTTTATAGCCCTAAGGCACATTGGTAACTCATTTTAAGGTTTCATATCAACACTTGCTTTATATAAAGTTTAAGTTGTACACTTCTTATGTCATAATATCTTCAGTTAGTTTATCAGATATCAGTTGAGTGACGGTGTTCCCTCTCTGCAGTTACATGTTGGAGCTTGTAACTGTTGGTTTTGAGGTGTGGATGTGTTTCTGCACAGCTCACAGGTTTGTGTTTCAGGTATGATGAAGAGTTAGCTGTGGTGTACATGGCGGCTCGGATGGCTGGGGGCTATGCAGCAGTGAGGAGAGCTATAAATGAGGTAATGAACGAGTGGAGGAGGTCACAGGCTGACTCGCGTGACAATAAGTCAGTTCACCCAGAACACAAACAAATATTGTTATACTCAGAGTATAAAATTGCGAAATAAATGTCCTTATTAAGGATGATGTCCCTTGATGTGTAGGGTCAGACTTAAATGTCTGTTTGCTTCTTCTTTTATTTATTATTCCAGATAAAGAAGAAGGATCCGTCTTTTGCTCCTCAGTCTCTCCTGGATTTTGGTTCAGGGCTGGGAACAGTTGTGTGGTTAGTGTAAAAACACCGGTGCAACATACAGAGAGTTTTCATGTAAATCACAAGCTCGTTCACAGTCTTGTCGTTTCCATGAGAACTGTCTGAGTCTCTCCGGTTCCCCCGCAGGGCGTCACACTCGTGCTGGGGCGACACGTTGAAGGAGATGGTGTGTGTGGACAGCTCTGGGCCCATGAACATTTTGGCAGAACGACTTCTCAAAGGTGCGAACACAAACACTTCCATCAGTTTGGCTTTTGTCAAAAAACTTGGTGAGAAAATCAAAGCATTTATTTTTTTTACGTTGAGCAGGAGATGACGAAGAAGCTGAAGCTCACATCAAACAAGTGTATTTCAGACAGTTCCTCCCGGTCTCTCCCAAGGTAAATCACAGATCACATCACAGCGCATGAACAGTTTCACTACAATCACGTTACCTAAATGCATTTCAGAAATATATATGATAATAGCAGTTGGAGTGGCTTAGAAACTCTAAGTCTCATGTCTTAGGAAAGTATCTTTAGTTTCTGCCTCTGGCTGATGATGCAATAGTTGTTGACAAAAGTTCTCTCACACATAATTAGTTTGTTTATGCATCTTTATTTCTCTCCAATAAATAGAATTATTAGTTAATATGTAGTAATAGTTCATATGAGCAGTGATGTCCTCCTTCCCACCAGTCCTTGAAATCCTTGAAAGTTTGTGAATTTGAGGGGGAGAGAAATCAAGGTCTTGAAAGTTTTGGAAATACAGATATAAATAGATATGGGTTATTGTGCTTTAATCGATATATTTTGTGCAAGAATAGAAATGGAAGTTCTTTGATATTCGGTGACTGTTAAGATGTTATGCCTGGAAAGTGTTCCAGGACTTGTTGCTCCCCAAAGACTGACATTGTTAAAGATCCTTGAGACATTCATCCGGCCCGATGCAGAGCCTGCAGCAAACCAATTACCTTGATGTGACGGGTGCTTGAATTTGAGGAAATTGGGCCTGGAAAGTCCTTGAAAAGTCCTTGAATTTGATGTTCAAGAAAGCGTGGCAAATTAATGAAGAGCATCGTTAGGATTCCTTCTTTTACAATCAGTTTTGTGCTGGATGTTTGTATTTATGGAGCGGCTTCACTTGCATCTCACAGATACGGAGCGCTGACGGTTCTGTGCGTCTCCTTCCAGGTGCAGTTCGACTTGGTGGTCGCAGCCTTCACCCTGTCGGAGCTTAGAAATGTGAAGGAGCGAGAAGACGTGGTGTTAACTCTGTGGAGAAAGACGAGCTCGTACCTGGTTGGTTGAAATAAGGACAACACTTCTGATGATGCACTTTTTCATTTTTAAAGCTTTTAGTGAATAAAATCTCAATTTGTGTGTAAATTAAAACATGTCTTTAAAAATGTTCTGGTTCCTAGAAACCACATCTGATTAGTGATTATCTTTTTTGTGTAGGTGCTGGTGGAAAATGGGACTAAAGAGGGCCATCAGATGCTTATGGAGGCCAGAGATACTTTATTAAAGGTAATCAAATACAGTAGATGATACTTCAAAAATATCCATGGGGACTTTTGTGTAAATGATTTGACACAATCGATGGAAGCAGACGGATGACTTGAAGTTCTCTCTCTCCAGAACCAAGACAAGAGTTTCCATGACACCAGAGCCAGCAGCAGTGTTCGCTCCGGTATGCTTGAATCTCAGCTGGTTTGAAACATCATGCCGCAGTTTGAACTAGTTCAGTCTTCTTGCATTTCCTCTCTATCGTTTTGTTTCTGTAGTGTCCCCATGAACTGAAGTGTCCTAAACTGGCCTCTAAGATCACCACACCCTGCAACTTCCAGCAGATGTACCAGCCTCTGCCTCTGCCCAGGGTAAGAGTAAACTGTGGACTGCATGTCTGTCTGCACAGACTGTAAATCAAACATCAGTAAATTAAGCATAAAGTCATTCTTGACCTCAGAAATGTTTTGAATTTCCACTTAAGCGACGATCAAAGCATGGATAGATTCCACTTATAGATTAATTATCTTCACTTTCAGCACAAAAACCAGCAGACGGAGAAGTTCAGCTACCTGATTCTGACTCGGGCAGAACAGACGGCGGAGGCAGAGTCAGTCAGCGTGGACTGGGCCAGGCTGATCGCACCGGTGCAGTGCAGAACAAGACACGTGCACTGTCGAATGTGCTGCCCTGACGGACAACTACAACACCTGGTGGTGACGACACGAAAACACAGCAGGTGAAAGTCTCACGCAGTCGAACTCATCGGCGAGCTGTGAAAGTATCATGTCACGTGTTTCGCACCCCGTCTGATCCCCATGTGCACTAATTGTTTCGTTTGCTTCCATCAGAGATGTTTACCGCTGTGCCCGGAACAGTGATTGGGGAGATCAACTGCCAATCATTCAGGAAGTCGTCGACGACGTCGCGAGTGATTCAGAGTTATGATTCAGCGACGAAGAGAACCATTTTGTTTTTTTTTTATACTTTTGAAACTCCCTAAAACTGCCGACTCCTCATGTTTTGGTTGAACAGAACATCTGCGTGTCTTCACTAGAATTGTTAAAATACTGACTCATGTGATAACCCTCGGATTACTTTAATAAAAAGTCATAACTTCACTTTTACTCACTTTATTGTGCACCACCTTCAACAAATCAGTCCATCTCAACAAGTATGCTGCAGTTTAGACAGTGATGTGACATTTAAAGTCATCTCCTCCTGCATTTTTCAGTTCTGATCTTCAGTTACTTTCTATTGCTTAAACCTTAAATGAATGATTCCGCTGGTGCTGTACAGACTAAACGATTAATCATAGATTAACAGTTGCCGCCCTACAGCCCAGATTATCCAGACTGAAGCTCACACCTGGCATCAGAGTGCGTCCTCTTCTGCATCTCTGCTCACATCTGAGTTTGATGTGAAAGAGAAGATCAAATGCAGCTGAACTATCGTGATGTGGACTTTAAAATGTCCTCCTCAGGACCATGTGTGATCCAGAGTTCTCAATCAACCATTGATTTGAGCTGTCGTGTGTAAATTCTTGTAATCCAGTAAATATAAACACACGATTACAGAAAATGCTAAATCAGCACACATTCCTTCAACATGTTAACTCCCAACGATCTCTTTCAGAGCTGAGGTCAAGTCCGGGTACTTGTACTCAAATCCGGCCTCTTGCGTCCTCTTTGGTATGACTTTCTGGCCCTGCATGAGGACCACGGCCCTCTCGGCGCCCATTAGGGCGTTCATGACGAAGCCAGGCACAGGAAAAATGGTGGGCCTCCTCAGGGCTCGGCCCAGTTCTTTAGTGAACTCGAGGTTGGTGTTCAGTGCAGGCGCAACCCCGTTGAACACTTGTTGTGACGGCGAGGGAGTGTCAGAAGGGGACTCCAGGGCGTGGACGATGATTCCTGCCATGTCCGAGACGTGGATCCAGGGAAACGGCTGTCTCCCTGACCCCAGAGTGCCCCCGAGGCCGAGCCAGAAGGGGAGCAGCATTTGCTTCATGGCACCACCATCGCGGCCCAATACTACCCCTGGTGGAGGAGATTTATGAGAAGTTTAATTCTGTTCACCTGTTCACCAGCCTAAATCTGAACGGGACAGTGTACCAGAATATCAACGCAAACGTGTGAGCAAGCGCTCCATCCACAGAAATATGAAGTCACCATTATTCTACATTTCTTAGTTATTTTTTCATTGTCTCGTCAACATGAAACATCAGTTTCTTTCACACGAGGCTTCTATGAGAAACTTCCTGATATTGCAACACATTCACTGGGAATTAAACTAAACGTACCGGCCCTGATGACGACTTGTTTGGTGGTTTTTGTTGCGTTCTCAGGAAGAGCAGCTGAGGCCTCCCACTCCTTCAGAAGTTTGGACAGGATGTCAAATTGTGTCCATTCACTGTCTTCCGTATACTCGGCCGTCATACTGGGCTTGTAACAAGCTGTGGGTCGAAAAGCAAAGTAAGAAGTATACAACAATACACGACACTGAAATCATCATCTGTGGGTTTGTGTGGTCTGACTCGCTACTTACAAGCTATATAAAGTGTTGTAGAGACTCACCTACGGCTGACACCAGGACCCAGGAGTGAGGAGGACTGGGGGAAGCAGCTATAGCTTGAGCCAGAGATTTCGTAGTGTCAATACGACTGGAGAATAAATCCTTTTTATAGCTTTCATTCCACCTGAGACCACAAATGACAACAGATCAGGAGGAGATCCGGATCCAGTACCCACAGCAATACTCAGACGCGTCATCATTTAAGTGTGCATTTATATGCATTTTCTATTCAGCCTGAATTTAAACAGGTAATCTCATCGAGACACGGGGGCTCATTCTCAAAGGACAACAGCAACACAAAGTTACAGACAGACAGGACATTCATACAAGTAATAAGTGCAAAAGAGCCAAAACAATAGTTTAAAACTAACCACATGAGCAAACACTCATACACGCCAGCTCTAGAAATTCAAAGCTACAACTAAGCAGGGAAAAAAACCGTAATTGCCAAAAGTCTGCGGACACCACAGTCAGGCCTGCCACCAGCGTACCCCTGAGCAAGGTACTTAACCCTGAGTTGAGAGGGAGACTGTCCCTGTGGTTAGTTCACTGTAAGTCGCTCTGGATAAGAGCGTCTGCTAAACGACCTGTAATGTGTGATTGTTGAACATCTCATTCCAAAGTTATAGACTTTAATCTGCTGCTATAACAGCCTCTTCACTCTTCTGGAAAGCCCTTCCACCAGATTTTGGAAGCAGGCTGTAGGGATTAGTTCCCCACAAGAGCATCAGAAGTTGGCCACTGATGCTTGGTGATAAGGCCTGGCTCGCAGCGCAAAGGTGTTGGATGGGGCGGGAGTCAGTGCTCTCTGCAGGCCAGTTTTGAACAGGGGTGTCCACTAACATTTGACTGCATCAGCTACTGGCTGTAAGAGTGTAGCTGTATGTAGTTGCAGGCTCACTTTATTATTTCTCACCATCGTAGCGGGTTCATGAGATTCTCTCCAGCTAAATTGACGGCGCCCTCACATGGTGGGAGGCCATGAGACTCCAACTCACCCTGCAGAAGCAAATATAAAAATGTTAATAAATGACTCCGGATGTACAGACAAGTACAGTTTTCTTCAATACATCAAAAAATAATAATTTAAAAGATTTAACAGACATTAGAGTGTAGTTTTATCAAGATGAGAAATGACCTTGATCCCTACTGTTTGACTAATATTCTGAATTAACCTGAGATCATACCCATGTTATCTTCCCTGGACCAGGCTGGCGAGATATCACTGTGACCTCATGACCTTTGTCTCTGAGCAGGCGGGTAAGCTCACGGCCAACAAAGCCAGATCCCCCTCCTACAAGGCAGAACATATAAAGAAATGCTGATGAAAAACGAAGAACCAAAGATGCAAACAATCTATCAGTTACCAGTTATAATTAATGTGGATGAGAGAAAAGACGGTTTAGGTTATATTTGCACAAGTTTTACATCAATTTACAATCAATTCTATATATGCAAGGAGTATATAATGGCAGATAGCCAACATCTCAGCCAGCTTGAGCAAGTGACTACACAGTGACATGAACTGCTCTTATGTCTAATATGACCTTGTCTATGTGTTTGTTTTACTAACTACTTGTCTGCTTTTTAAGTTGTTGTTTCTTGTAGTGAGTTGAAAGCAAATTTCAACTCTCATGGACAATAAAGATATATTCTACTCTATTCATACACAACGTATTGGATGCAACCAATTTATGGTACAAAAGAGGCACACGCTTGTCCGATGGTGTGCAGTGCGCATGCGTACTATGCATGCTTACAAAACCCCTTTGCAGCATAGTTGGCTTTAGATAACAATTAAAAAACACAGTGACAGTTTTCTAGGTTTGATCATAAAGCTTGTACACTTTTTTTAACAGTAGTTTTCTGTACAAACATAACGCACAGATAACTAATTGTGTTATGCTCAAATTATACCTGCAATGCTAACATTAGCTGGTAGCGTTATGTCACATTGACCTTTCCGAAGCGACTTTAAACAATATATAATTGTTAAATAACGTACATACCTATTAAAACTCTCATTATCGTTAATTGTCCGTCCGATGTTGGATTGAATAACTGCAAGGTTACACCGTTTCCTTTTGACTGTACTAGTCAGTGAGTTGTTTCTCGCTTTTTGGACCGATAGGGGTTCCGTAGCCAGGCGTGTCATTTTGTAGTTTAAAGCAGCTGTTTCGTCCCATGTGTTTATTGGTTTCAAGGAAAGAAAAAACATATCAGCTGCCAATATAATCAAAGACCAAACAAAACACACAATAGATATAATAAGTTAGAGGAGAAACAGCAGAAATTAACAAATAAAAATGGGATATATTATACTATAAATCAGCGTCTAATAATATTACTGTTATTTATTTGGAAAGTCCCTTAAACACTCATAATGATATACTTCATGTGTTTGTTTGTTTTTATATATATATATACGTTTGTATATTTATTACATTTAGAGCATTGTTTTAATGCACATCAATGCACTTTAAACTGCTTTTAAGAGCCATTGTTTTGCATAGAATCATTGCTTTTTTTTTACTATATATGGCATTAAAGTGATATATCATCAGTAGGCTCTTTAGAAGAACGGAAAAAACAGTTTAAACAGAACCTAACCTATAACCTAATAAAGGATACCATAAATATATAAAATAAAATAGCTAAAGTGTCTCTTCTAATAACTCTGAGGCATTAATAATGTTGTTATTTGTTTATTGCTGCTTTATTTTTCAGTACAGTGCTAGTCTCTCTTAAAAACCTTAATACATGTACAGTTATGGATAAAACATTAACCTAAAATAAATGAAATTCAGTTAACTTATCTTCCACTATGATAAGCTGTTAATATTAGCTTATTTTAACATGTGTTTATATAATATTTGCTCTTTTTCCGCCAGAACCGGAAGCTGCCTGTTTGCGATCACGTGGTTTGATGAAGATATAAATTGAGCCTCAGCTTCCGGAACAACTTCTCTTCTGTTGCGGTGAAAGCACGTGCACGTGTAGCGGCAGAGAGACTTAAAAAACCACGTGCGTGAAGCTTCATTGACGGTATGTGTTCACAGTTCGTCACCACACTAGTTTGTTTAGTTAGTTTATATGTTTATGTTTCTGCTAGTCGCAGTTTGTTGCGGTTATCTCTGCACAGCATTAGCATGTTAGTGTTAGCATGTTAGTGTTAGCATTGTGGCTTCAGTAGAGCCAAACCGGCCGCATGGTCTTTGCTCACGAGACCAGTTGCACCATACATGTCTAGGTGTTTAAAAATGATGTAATTATCCATTTTATGGCACTTATAGCGCTTTGTTGAAGTATTACATGCGTTATGCACAATTAAAAATTAAAACAATACTTTCACATGTGCAACTGACAGGCCTCAGTTATGTTAATTGTAGGGGACAGTTGTAGTGTGTGTGTGTATTATTATTTATTTGTGTTCAGAGATTGTTCATGCTTAATTTAAACTACCACAAACTACATCCTCAAAGCTTCACTAATTTGAAACAAGCATGAACATTTTAACTGTTCTGCAGGTGTAACATTCATACTTTGTAGATTAGTTTAAAACCTCAACATTTGTAATAAATCCACTTTAAAACTTCAGTTCTGCGTCAAACCATAATGATGATTTGCATGTGAGTCCGTGTTTCAGCTGAACCTCATGATTACTCTTTCACTGCCCTGATGGTTTGACGCTACAGATACTCGTCAGGATGTTAATTGTATTGCAAATTGAAATTAACCTGTCACATGTCTTTACATTTTTTAGGATTTTAAGAGCCTGGACCGGATGCATCTTTATAAGGTCAGTATCAGATGAAGCTGCACATTACAGTTTATGAATGCACTCTATTGTAGGGATGTACAGATACCTGGGCTTTAGCCAATTACCAATATCTGTTTAAGTTGCCTCACTGTGGAAGTGACTACGATAAGTATGTGCAAGAGAACATCAAGGAAGGCTTGATTTAAACATGCTTTTCTAACTTTGTAAAAGAGGTATTAGTAACATAATTGTGCACCAGATACTTGGTAATAAAGTTTTTATGAATGAGGGTAGGCTAAATATCAGTTTTTATCTAGGTGTAACTGATCAGGCAACTTAGTGTAATGTCAGATATTATTTACACACACGTGTCAATGTGCTTTTATCCCTTCTGCATCTCAGAGCGGCTGCAGGTGGATTGAAAGATTCCACATTTGTTTGATGAATCCACTTTAAAAACTTCAGTTCTGCGTCATACAGTCAAACCTTAATGATGATTTGCATGTGAGTCCGTGTTTCAGCTGAACCTCGTGATTACTCTTTCACTGCGCTGATGGTTTGACGCTACAGATACTAGTCAGGATGTTAATTGTATTACAAATTGAGATTAACCTGACTGTTGAATTTGTTTTTACAGGTAATGGAAACGCTGCTGGATCGCCACAGTTGGGAACTTCCAGTGTAAAAGGATTAATTTTAATGTTTATACTGAAATAAGTTGTGACTGTTTAATCTTTGAAACAAAGGTCAACATCTTTACTTCAAATGAACTGAAATCTACGGATAAATAAAGTTACATGTGTTAAACTATTGTCAAATCATTTCTGCCTTCATGTACACAATTATGGGTTCATCAGTAGTTAATAGTTTCAGTTAAAGAAATTAAACGGTGGTGGTGGGGGGGGGCTTATTGAAATGTCTAACACCTGTAATAAACTGCAGAGGAAACTAGCAAATCTAAAGCTTTTGACATCAGGTAACGTTCACGTGTAAAGCTGGTTATTTAGTGCAGTCTTGCTCAAATCTTCTGAGCAGTAAAGATTTTTTTTTTTATTTCACAATAAAAATGCATGAATAGTAAAAAGATTGAGCATAGCAAGTTTAAGTACATTGATTCAAAAACAATAAATTCTTACGTAACTTTTACAAATGGCTGCAACAAATACAAAAGGCTTAACTCATGAGGAACCCCACATTACAAACGAACAACCTTAAAATTGACAAACATGCAGAAATAATGACTCGTAAAATCTGCAGTTGTAAGAAGTTAATGCAAAGCGTTAACGCGTCGGTGTGATGGTCGGTGACTTGAAGGAATGCAGAGTCCAGCTCCCAACACGTCTGCCGTCGCAGTGCAGTATGGAGAGAGATGATTTCTGAGTTTCCAGTTGTCACGCACTCTTCAGGGTGTTTATGTCGCAACACCGTGATTATTAATTCACAAGTAGTTCATTTCTTTGGCCCGAAAGTGGCTACAATTGAATGCACTGATTAATTAATCGAGCTCTTTAGAAATGAATGTCATTTATCTGCCAGATTATTTGTTTAATGACTTCACTTTTAATCCCTCTATTTAGCATGTCTGTATATAAACATATTCATATGGGCTTAACACACTAATGTAGCTGTAAGCAGATACCGTACAATTGTTAACTAATTTATACAATAACACATTTATTAAATGTTTGTATATTTTCCATAATTATTTACCACCACTGAGGTGCCCCTTGAGCAAGGCCTTAACCTGTGTGTGAAGGTAAAAATTAACTTAACTGTTAAATGCCAGTTTGTTTCTTTCGTAATCTAATTTCTCCCCGAGAGGACGCAAATAATTATCAATAATTGTGTTTTCCTTATTGAAGTGTTATTCTCTATTACTGCAACAAAATGTAATAAAAGTATTTACAGCTGTGATATGCAGGTCAGATCTGTGCCATTTGAGTGGTCAACAGCACTGAGTTCCCCGTGTTCTTTGCTCTTTTTGGTTCCTGTTTGGTCAAACGACGTGCCCTCAAAGAGACGAGCCATGAAGGCAACGCCGTTCTTCTTGATGTAGGATTTCGCAGCGAAGGTGTAGAGTACGGGGTTGGCGCAGCTGCTGATGAAGGCCAACGCCGAAGTCACCGCACGACTGGACTGAGAGATGTGGTCCAATCTGCACAGGAGCAAAACGTTTTAGACCACAAACTAAAACTTTTGTTATTTTTAGGGGGATTTAATTGAAGTTTGGTAGCATCCTTAAGAGATTAAATTAAACATTTTGCTCTCAAACTAACATATGAAATACTTTAAGTATATCAATGGAGGGACGTCTGATTGGGCCAACCGGGCACCGGCCCCGGAGCCCAAAGGGTCAGGAGAAATGACCACAAGGAGACACAAAGCGCCCAAAAAAAGACACAAAATCAGCAGAAAGAGACACATCACCAGACAGACTAGCAATATCAGCGTTAAAATATAGAAATATAGTTTTTAGCTCAATGATATTTTGCCTTATTTTTGGCTTTTTGTTGCCTCTTGCATTTAAAACAGCGGCAAAATTATCAGCATTCAAATGTGTTTATATTCTTAAAAGAAAAATCTTAATCAAAGGAAATTAATGAGCTTTTCTCAAAAGTGTCACACAAAATAAAAAGTAAATCAAAATCATTTAGTTTGAGTGAAAATGCTGAAGATGTTTCGTAACTCACTTTTCTCTCATGGCTGTGTTCTCCGGGTACCACTCAGCTGTCACCTGGAACACACCACAACATGCTCAGAGTTCATTACAGAGATCTAAAATCACAAAAGGTGTTTCATCATGATGAGTGATGCCGTGAACACACACCTGTATCATGTTGATAACATGGTACGGCAGCCAGAAGAGGCCGAACATCACCACAATAGCCAGGATGAGTTTCTCGCTGCGGACCTTTCGCTGGAACTTGGTCTTCCTCAGGCGTCTCAGGATGAGGACGTAGCTGATAATGATGACTGCGTAAGGGAGGATGAATCCCGACACCGTCTCTAAGGCGTACTGAAACCTCACCTGCACACAGGAGGACACAAAACAGACGTGCTCATTGTGATGATTACATGTGTCTCTGTGGACAAGACCGGATCTGTCAAAACAAGGAAGAGCAAGACAAATATACTCAATCTGTTCATTTATTAAACCGTACAAGTGGAAGTAAACACAGTGAGGGAAGAAATAAGTCTCACGCTTGGATTTAGAAAACTATTGCTGGAAGAAAACCCCGATTTCAAGTGCTTTTACAAAAACTCTAAAAGCATTAAGACAACGTGCAGAAGAAACACGTTGATGTAAAAGGAACCTGCCGTGTTCTGGGAGTTTGTTCCAGATATATGTTTAGTTTTGACTCTGAGCTTTTATGTATATATTTGTGTTCCATCGGACTGGACCTTCTCTGTCTGCTGCATTGCCACATATCTTATCTCAGAGTCTACTTACATGCCGAGACTGCGTGTGATTGGGCGCACACACCAGCCTTGTTCTATTCTTCTCGTCGTGGTCGTCTCTCACGTCTCGAAACACCAGCGAGGGGATAGAAATGAACATCACCAACACCCACGTGCCTACGATCACCCTCCTCACAACCTTCTTGTTGACCAGGGTGGTCACTTTCCGCGGCAACACCACGACCACCATCCTGTGCACGCTCATCAGCGTGATCAGAAAGATGGAGGCGTACATGTTGGCGTTGCACAGGTAGAACAGGCCTTTGCACATGGCGTCGCCGAAGACCCACGTCTGCTTGGCCAGGTAGATGATGAAGAAGATGGTGAGGGCCATGAGGAAGCCGTCGGCACACGCCAGGTTGAGGATGAGGAGGGTGGTGACCGAGCATCGTCGGGCGCGAGCGAGGATGCTCCAGATGATGAAGAGGTTGCCGGGGACGCCCAGGAGGACGACCAAGCTGAGGATGAGGGCACCCAAGGTCGTGGAAAAGTCATTGCTCACGACGCTGTCATCCTCGTGGTTTTTTACGACTTTGGGAATGAAAGTTGAGGAGGGAGAACTGAAGTTGGACATGATGAGGACGTTTTGATCCTGAGGATGAGAAACAAAGTTAGAGCTTCAATGTGTCCGGCATTAAAGCAAACACATGTTTTTATTCAATCAGCAGATGTATTTATGAACTTCTCTCTCACGCTGGCTTCAGCTTTGAGACCTGATCTCAGACGTCATGATAACCTTTTTGACGAACGCTTCCCATAGCTCTTATATTTATCTGATGTGTGGACCGCCATTGCATGAGTCCTCTTTTAAGTTTACAGGAACAGACGGAAAGAACTTCCTCTGGAAGGAAACTGTTTCTCACAGAAGGATAAAAAGAGGTAGTAAAAGAGAAAAACTGATTTAATAACATTTCCATTAACGTACTAGTCGTGGTAATTTGCATCTTTTACGAGATACTTTATTCAGATTAGAGTCAACTGCTCCATTAACTGAAGATAAACATCTCAAAATATTGTTTATCAATGGTGTGTTGGCTGTTTCCAGAACGAGAGGATGGCTGCCACCCTGACGCAGCCTCTAAAGTATTCACATCAGACTCTGTAGCCAACAGCTCCGACTCAGAGGCAGCATGCTAAAACATGCCACACATTAGCACGACCTATCAAGAAGAGCAGTGTTTCAACACAGTCTGACATGGAAACACCACCATTCAGTTCAGAAGGTTGACGTGATGATGTATCCTTTCATATTGTTGTACGCTAATATGCTGAACAATTAAACGTGAGTGATGCCGATAGAGGAACGATGTGAAATCTGCAAAACCACATTTCCCCTTGTGAGAACTACGAGCCCTTCTGTCCTCATTAAGTCCTAACTTTCCTTTCTCTGCTCGCACTAAAGCAAACTGTTTATTTTCCCCTGATGGCTGTAAACAAGTCAACGCGTAAACAAAGTCTTACAGAAATACAAGAGCACGTCTGAGCTGTCAGGTGAAAAGCATTGCAAATTACAGCTTAACGTTTTTTAATAAAACCAGGTGACATAAGTGTTCCAACCCACAGGTGACCATGCTCCCGGTCAGGTACAAACACAAACATCTGCCATATTGGACGTAAATGTGATGGTAGTTGTGATGGACAAACTACACTAAGGAGAAACAACGCCTATGTTTGAATGACAAACTAAGGAATGGGCTGTAAAAGAATCTCACAAATAGGAAGAATACAAAGTGCTTTTGCTGTGCAAAGATAGTAACTGTTCTAAAACAATCAATCAAAACTTTATGAAACTTTATAAAGAATCACAAAATCACGCTTCAAATGAGTTGAAATGCCAATAAAGAAATTGCGATGGATTATCTTGCAGTTCAGAGTAAATAAAGAGAAATGAGTCATAGGTTTATAATAAATCTGCGACTTGTAAATAATCACGTCAAGAAAAGTAAATAATTATTTTAAGGTTGAAAGAAAGAATAGGAAAGAGGCCGATGTTAGTGAAATATCAAGTAATGTGTCAATAAAAAGTCCTAAATTAACTTTTTCCAGTGCACGTTGAAGATTGACTGACCTTTCCTGGATGCCTCTCTGTGATGAGTGTCAGGTTGAGTTATTCCACCGCTGCTCTCCGCTCTGTCCGACAGCCTTATGTGACGGTCTCCGCTCGCTCTGTCCATAATAACGTGAATCACATCCTGCCACACAGGCTGCAACATGCTGTGGTTAGGGAGGAAAAGGCAGGGAGGTGTGTCCTTCCTTGAAACTCTCACTCGATCTCCTGGTTTATATTATCTCCATGCACGATCCTGTGAGTGGTGTCTGTGCTATAACGTTAGAACTCTGTGTGTTCTTTCTGTAAACAAACATGAAAGTGTATCAAAACTGCATATTCTGAAGAAACAGAGGAGTCCAGGTGATTCAAATTCTTGCACAAGCTCGCTGCTCCATGGATGCTGACAAGCACACAAGCGCAAACACGCATACAGACAACACACACACACACACACACACACACACAACTCACTCACTAGTCCCTACAAGTATCGGACAGGAATGCGTGTTCCTGGGTGGGGAAATGAATGACAAAGCCCATCCTGGGAAGGTATTGCATGTTTCACACTCACACACAACAGGTCGATGACTTTACCTGAAATGGATGAAGATGAAGATGAAGATGAAGGCAGAATTAAGTGGTTTTAAGACCAAATAGAATTAAATAAATTAAAAGTGAGCTGATTAATACAAATAAAAAGAGGCAAATATGCAAAATCTTGCTTAAAGTTTCTTAATTACTCACTAAATATGAATGAATTAATCCTACTCAAATATAAAAAGAGAGCATAGAGACAATTTATATATTTATATATTCAAAGCACTTATTTTATTTTAGTATTTTTATGCCATAAGTTACATATTTTTTTTAAATGAATGTATTTTGTTTTCTAACTCGTTTAAAGGATGTAATATCTGAATATATTTTTCTTATATGCACATAAAGATTTCAGCAACACCAAATGTTTCAGTTCTTAGTAATCGATTAAATCTCTCCATAAATCATTTGAATCCGTTTCTCTCTGACTCACAACCTCAGTTGCAACACTTTCAACGATGACAATAATCCGTGTCCTCGGGCTGTGAAAGCAAAGCTCACTGCGGAGGAACGTTTCCAGAAGCCTGTTCTTGGTTTCACCACCTGATGGCAACTCGTCCACAGGAATCAAATCTTCTGTTTTTCTCCTTTCCTCCCATAAACTTGACACTCAGCAGTTCCTCCTGTGTGCTGCACTCATCCATCTCATTGCAGCACTCCTTTAAACTATTTATTAGCCTTTACAGGCTTTACAGTTCACAACCCCCACAAAAACTTTCCATTTCTAGAACGTATGCATGCATACGGCGCCTGCGTGTAGCTCAGCTTTATTAACCAGTTACCTCATTTGGTCTTACTGCTCAATCACATATAAAAACTCATAAAACTAAAACTGTTGTTTTTTTTACCATTTTGGCAAATTAAGTTTCAGGACGCCCGTGTGAACACTAGTGTAATTACTTATATGTTACACTGATATTGTACATGTTTTATATGTATATTTATATGTAACTGTATATCTTCCTTCCCATTTTTCCTTTTTTTATTCTTTTATATACTTTTTTCTATTTTATCGCCTATTTTATTGAATTCTAATTTTAAATATTTAATATTATTTATAAATTGCCTGTGTGTAGCATGGAGGGGGCTGAAAGCTAACCCTTGACCTTGAACCTTGACCTTGAAATGTTATCTTTTTCTCACCATCCGCACTAAATCGCCCTTTCACATTCAAAAACGTTTAAAAAATAAAGCTGACAAATCAGAAACTTTTGCATTTTAGTTTGGACGACGAAACTTGAACTTTTCCAAAACAATCACGTCTTCCTGCTCGGACTCAACTGAACACAATGTGACGTAATCAATGAGTCGTCCAATCAAGTACATGCAAGTAGTACTTTGCGATCGTTTAGATGTATAAATTGATTGTTGCCATAACTTTCCAGAGTTCTAAAGAGGATGTGCTAAAAGGCTAATGTGCAACAGTAATAATAATTCAAACTGGAGGGCACTCGGCGAGCGAAGACCTCCGCCAAGGCCGATTCCATAAAGCAAAGTATCCGCGCAGTGATTGGGTTCGGGCTCTACTCAACTCGACTCGCTCTCTTTTGGTTTTCCATTTGCAAATGTTGTCGAAGTTCCAAGTGAGCTAAGCCGACACTAAAAGGTGACGTTAAAACCCTGCAGACCACTGATTGGTCCGAGAGAATCGTCACCAGCTCGACGGGACATCGTGCACAAAGTCAATAGCAACCGAAAATGTTTCACTTGACCCAGATTTTTAAATATGGCAGGCCGGGAAACTGCGCCAAACATCTGCACTTCGTCAACAATTGACAAAATGCAGATGTTCCTTCTTAATTTTGTTATAGTGCCCTGTGGAGATTTGGTGGGAGTGTGGGTTATCACATTCTGCCTTTGGTCACATAAAGTATTGCGTCGGCCCGGCTGGTAAAACTTTTTCCCTCTCCTCTCCCTGACCAGACTGCAACATCTTGAGATCAGGATCCAAGGCCTGCCCACACAACCCCAAGAGGATGACAGGGAGAGTGAAGCAAGCCCCCAGTTACACGCCAGTACAACATACATAATGATTGTGAGAATCAGAGGAGGACGAGGAAGGAGGACAGAGAGGATGGGAGGGGGGGGGGGGGAATGAGGAGCTGGACTGAGGCGGAGAGAGCCAGAGAGAGAGAGAGAGAGAGAGAGAGTGTTTATTTAAGTTTTTCGTCTCCTGACTCAGACAGAGAGCAGACTACAGAGGATAATGAGAAACAGATCTTTGGTGGAGAGGAAGAGGAGGGAGGGGAGACTCAAGAGAAGGAGGGACGAGGAGAAGTGGGGTAAAAAATAAAAGAAAGGAAAAAAAAGTAGAAGAGGAAAGGGGGAGGAGAGGGAAGAGTGACAGCTAAAAAAGGGGGGCTGTCGTGTTCATCGCCACAGGAAATAGGCCCTCTTATGTTCACTGCTGACAGTTAACATCACAGCCCTGGTGGCTATGCAGCCGGACTACAATGGCAGGTTTTGGAGACAGTGAACTGCTGCTCATGATTGGAATAATAATCGTAGTGTTTTGGGCTTAAATGAGAGAAAGAGTTATTGATGCTGAGCATGATATCGTGATGGGAAGATAGAAGACAATGATGTGAGGATGATGCTAAATAAGATAAAGACGAGCCATATGTGTAGAGTTTAAAATATGTGTTGCTGTATTAAGTAAATGTGAAGTGAGTTTGAGTAAAAGAAAAACCTCCAGAGTGAGTGAGGAGGGGGGAGAAGGGGGAGGCAGGAGGTTGGGCAGGGGGGATATTTGACTGACAGGCACAAGGTCCTATGGGGAATAAGTAACGGACCAACTGGAGCTGGGAAACCCACCCAAAGGCAATTAAGGGTAAAAGGACGACACAAATATTTGATAAACTTTTTTTTCTCCTCTGTCTGTCTTGAACGGGGAGGAAGAAGCTACAGGGATGGCGATGGAGATAGAATGAAAGACCCGGCTGTATGTGGGAGATGTGTTTCGGAAAAGATTGAGAGATATCCAGAGAGAAGATTTGATTTGGACCGCAAGGCATCCAGGCTGAAAAAGTTGCAAATACCCGAGCAAGAAGCAGTCTTCATCGTGTGGAAACGGCTTGGAAAAGTTGCTGAAGTTACATCAGAAGCTTCCAGGACGAGGGATAGGCTATTTGCGCCATGACAAGCAAATAGGAGAAAGACTAAAGTTTTGGGAATATCTCCGGGAAACTTTTTTTTCGAGGCGCACCAACGAAGTTAAAGCCGACGCAGGGAGATAAGATTGTATCACTCGGTCTGTATCCTGTCCGTGCTGCCGGAGGGCGATGGGGGCCGCGCCGGGCTCGGGCTGGGAAGAGGGTGAGTTCGAGTTTAAGTTGGTGTTTGAGGAGGACCCTCCGCCGCGGCAGAGCCAGGGGCCATCACCGGTTCGCTCAGCCGAGCCGGAGAGCTCTGTTCCCGGGAAAGAGAGTGAGTGCGCCCTGCTGCACCTGGAGTCCTCCAGCAGCAGCAGCCTGGGTTACAGTCATTTATAAGTTAAATGTGTTGAAGTAAAGGGACACAGTGGATAGAGGATGTCTGAGCGGCCTGACAGAGTCGCTTCTAATGCATGGGAACTTGTGTGTGTGTGTGTGTGTGTGTGTGTGTGTGTGTGTGTGCGTGGGTGTGTGTGGCTGCATGTTGCATGTGCTGTAATGAGGGCCTTCATCATGTGCTTATGTAAAGTTTGTATGTGTGTGTGTGTGTTTGAACTTGTGTGTGTGCCTCTCTCTTTAAGCATGTGAGTATATTGTTATTGTGTGTTTGTGGTGTGTGTTGTGTGTGTTGTGTGTGCATATCTGACTGTAATCCTGTCTGTGTGTGCATTTGTGTGTTTTGTGCATGTGTGCGTGCAGCCCCAGACTCAATGTGTTTCTAATCAGCTGTGCGTGTGAGGAGAGTTAACAGCTGCCATCTGGGAAGGAACCTCAACCTCTGTGTACTGAACAGGCACCACATACACACCTCCCACCCTCTTTCACTCAACCCCCAACTCCCCCATTTTTCACTACACACACACACACACACACACACACACACACACACACACACACACACACCTCGTATCCTCACATCCACTCTCTCATTTGTTTCCCGCCCACACTGGCATACAGTTGTATTACCACACCCAAGGCATGAGAGTGAACTACAGGACAAACAAGAGAGCAATTCTTCTGATACATTTATACTTTTCAGAGCATCACAGGAGAGTTTTGACAGCTATCCTGACACTCTGGTGTCACTCCTGGTCTTCAGATGTATGTCTTCAACTCTCCATATCTTTTGATTCAACGTGCCAACCTGTGGAGCACAACTGTTTTGTCTTGTGACCCCTTAAAACAAAGCTGGTACCTGGTTTGACATGCCTACCAGCTGTGACCAACCAAACACTATTATACTTATACTTCTATTTATTGGAATGACTTTTAGATTTCTGAAGAGGTAAAAGTTAGGGCGGTATGCTTCCCACTTTTACTTTTCTCACACCTTAAATCAGAGCTCTGGTATTGGGTTGGTACCCTGTATCCACACATATCCTCTTTTCCCCAAATTAAAGTCTGCATGGAACTCATGATGTAGAATGAGGCCAAGGTTTGTTATGGTTCTTAAAACTCAGTCTGTTTTATAATAACAGTGATGAAAAACCTTATTTAATGCGGCTCAGTCATGTCATGTTCACTAACCGAGGACTCTCCAAGGCCTTAGTAAAATGATTCAGTGATTCACAAGAAGAAACTATTACAGAGTCTAAAAAAAGACAGAATTATGATTTCTTTCTGTTTTCTGCGATGATGCTACAAACAAATACAATATTAGTCCTGACGTCCTTATGAGAGGTTCGCCTCAGGGCACAGAATTACATGACAGTTCATTGAGCCGACGCTTTTGTCCAAAGCGACGTACAAAAAGTGCAAACAATCCTGGAGATACAACTCCGAACAGCAAGAGTCTTGTAAGTACAATAGCTTCAAATACAATCGTTTAAGTGAACACTGTCTTCAAATGAGCCAGTTTGAAGTGCAACATACAGAAACAATAGAATACAAATTCAACTATTAGCTATAAATAACCCAAAGCAATACAAGTGCAACATACAAAGAACAGTTATTTAGTTTTCCTCTTTGTTTTGTGAAGTGTTACTTTATATTAAACATGATACACTCTTCTGCTGGTCTAAACATGAATGAATTATGATTTCCTGAAGGGTTATAAGAACCCTGTAGAGGTCAAATTATCTATTATTTTACCTGAAAAGAGCATAATCTGGAGGAAAGTCTGAAAAACGAATGTAAACAACAATATATATTCTCTTGCTTTGCAACCCTCGTGAGGTTCAACTCAGGACACAGAATAAAATATTACATTTAGAATTGAGATCAGGTTTATTGTGCTTAATAAGTGTTAGGTACATTTTCGTGGCTCATAAACTTCTCTGCTGGTCTGCACATAAACATCTAAATCATTGTTTCATGTGAAAGCAGAAGTTGCCTCAGCACTGCAGCTTTAACCGCTTGGAAATATTTCTGTTGCCAGGAAACATTTGAAGAGATTTTTCACCCCAAGTCTTAAATTTGTTGGCAGTTGCTGTTGTGTGTCCGCGTTGCCCAAAAATTGCCTGTAGGGCCCGCCGCCACTGCAGCGCAACAATGATCAGTTGGAGCCTCGCTCATTACAGAGTAACTACTGTTTGGCTCCATGTGGAGGCCGACCGCACCACGCTGGGGAAATGTTGTGGTGAGGGTCGTGGTCTTCAGGGGTCGCGTCCTCATTTGGATGATTGTTGCGCAAAAAAAGTCCAAAACTTTTTGTTTCTCTGTAATTAAAATAAAGGAGATGTAGAAAAGCCTCAAGTCGTCTTCGTAGCTGTCGAGAGCTTTGTTGTAAGACTTCGATCAGAGAGCCAAATGTTGGGCTACAATTCCCGCTGCACTATTTGTGACTATAATACATGAAAAACATGTATGGAAACACTCAAAGTAGAGTTTATACAGGTGTTAAGTCAATTGTGTGAGATATAAAATAAAATCCTACTATGTCATGCCTATATTCCTTAATCGTATGTACAGTATATCGTCACTGCTGGTACGCAAGAGCTATATATATAGCATGAACTAGTAACGTTAGCGTTAGCTAAACGCAGCAACCAATGCGAAAAACCACCACGTGCCATTTTCCTACAGTTGTCTGTAGAGATATAACGTGTTAATCAGTGAGCTTTAAGCTAGGCTAGCCGTTTCCAGTCTTTATGCTAAGCTACGCTAACCGTCTCCTGGCCCCAGCTTCATATTTAGCGGCCTACAGATAAGAGAGTGGTATCAATCTTCTCATCTTACTCTCAACAACAAAGTGAACCGTCGTATTTCCCATTTAAACTGACAAGACGCTGCACTTGCTTCAACGACATTGGGAGTGCACGTCATGAAGAAAAGTCCCAGTTGCATGCATTTTCCATATGGCATCAATTATAGATCAGTAAATCAAGGAATGTTGATGTGTAATGAGTGATGCAGGCATGTTGATGATAAAAAATGAATCTGTACTTACCACAAATTGTGTTTACAGTATTTGGATTGACATCTAATGAGTCTTTCTCATGCCAGATGTAAGAGAACAGCACGTTTTGAGAGCTAAATGTCATTTTGCGGTTGTGAAAAAAGATTAATGGGAGTTCACATGACCCCCTAAAAACCCACAATATATGATATAAAAAAGAATTGTGTTTGAACAAAAGGAAAAACAGCCAGAAGATAAATAGTTTCCATGTGGAAGTGGAAGTGTGTATTAGGAAAATGAACTCAGCACTTTTTAACAACCAGTTTGCACAGTTTTGATACTTTTGTGATTTCAATCAGGGATCTGAACTTATGTTGGTGCCAGTGTTTGTCAGGGTTCCACACATTCAGTCTGATCATCTTTTCTACCAGTTACAGATAACCACCATTCAATAAGCATCCCGAGCCCGCCATCCTCTGCCAATCAGCGGGCTGGGATGCATTCCCCGCCACCACGGAGGGCTGCTGCCAGAGAGTTCAGCGGGACCTATGAGAGCCTGCCGGCGCGCTCTGTGCAGGTGAGACAACCCGTTTGCAAGTCCTGCAAGTTTTTCATCAGAGGGTTAACGCAAGATTGAAACAAAGTTTTGACGGCTTGCATGATGTTTTGATAGGTTGTGGAAAATAGTTTTAAAAAATCTGCAAACATTGTGTTGTGTTCTCCAAACAACTGTCAGAGTCTCAAATGTGTGGTCATCTGTTATGTTGTGATAATAACTTTGGTAGATTTTGTAAATCGAGAACGTTTGTGGGGAAATAAACGGCTGCTCTCGTGTAGAGAATCAATCCAGAATGTCCCTTGTTTTGTCAGAGCAAAACTAAATGTTTTCTATTTCCAGTAATATAAAACAGATATATTTGGTATTTTGACATAATTATTAAACGTTTGCATTTGCTGTCTATTGACTGAGAGTCAAAACAGAGAAAGTTGAAGGTGTCTCTTGTTCCTCTTGCTCCTCTTGCTCCTCTTGCTCCTCTTGCTCCTCTTGCTCCTCCAGGTTTCAGAGTCTCGTGTTGTCGAGTGTCCGAGCATCCAGATAACAACCATCTCCCCTGAAGACGACCTAGCACCCACCATTTCCAGTTACTGGGACATGGGCAGCGGTGGCGGTTGGGACCGAGAGCGCCTCTACCTCCCCCTGTTGGACCCCTTTACTTACCGTGACAGATGCCCTGGCTCCCTCAGCCCCAGCCCCAGCCCTGGCTCCAGCCCCTCGTCCCGCGGCTGGCTCAGCCCCGCCTCCAGCTGCGACTCCCTGCTGGTGGAGGAGGAGGAGCTGAACGAGGCCACAATCAACTTCGGGCTCTCGCCGTCCTCGAGGCCTACTTCCCCCGGGGGTAAAAAGCGTAGAAACACCCCCCTGGTCTCCCCCTGTACTTCACGGAGGGGCAGTTACTCAGATGAACTGCAGGGATGCAACCTCGAGGGTGGAGACTCCACACCTCAGTCGCAAGCTCCGCCCAGCAGCTGTGAGCTCAGCATCCCACAGAAAACCAGGAAGACGTCGTTGGAACAGGTACAGACGCTGGATCGGTGTCATAGTGTTCAAATGTTGTTGTCTCCCCATATGGGAGATGCTTCAATAGTTAAACAATTAGCATCACACTTAATTGATGAACCGTACTTTTTGTTTTCCAGTTGTCTCCCAGGGAGGTGGATCCGGAGCAGGCTCCAGGCCACAGCTCGCCCTGCCCGCTGCCAGAGAACCAACAGACCAGGAGAGAGCCCCTTTCACTGGGCATGGACTACCTCTCTGTGCCCCCTGCTCTAGCCTGGGGCCGGACCCGAGCCAGCGCCCACAGCCCTCTGTTCAGGCAAGGATGCACACAATCATTATATGACAGTATCCATCAAACATCACAGTTATCTGTGTTAAAGGGTTAACCCAATTAGAAAATAACAAACAAGCACACTCCAAATAACTTACTCATTTGGTCACACCAGCATTTCATCACCCAAAGGAACTACTTTCATATGAACTCAGTGAGTCAGTGATCAGTGAGTGCAAGTCGGAGTACGTCTGTGCAGTTTCTGCTCAGCACAATTTGGCCGAAAGAATTTTATTCAAGGTTTAACAACATGAGGTAAGTACTGTGTTACAATAAAAATGGCATCATGCTTGGAGCATGTCACTGTGGTTGTATCTGTTCTTGTAAAAGATTAACAGGAGTTCATTAATCTACTAAATGTTTTCCTTCAAACTAATATTTCTACAGCAGCTGTGGACACTTTCATGCTAAAGGACACGCATTGTAAACAGTTTTGCACTCATTGCACTATAACATCTAATTATTTGCTCTGCAAAATAGTTATTCACTGACATCTCTGACAAACTACATTTTTAATTCATCTAAAACGTGCAGGTCTAATGCCTTGCCGCCACTCGACTGGCCGCTGCCATCCCAGTTTGACCAGTACGAGCTGCGTATTGAGGTGCAGCCGCGCCCGCACCACAGAGCCCACTATGAGACCGAGGGGAGCAGAGGAGCCGTGAAGGCCACGCCATCAGGACACCCTATCGTCAAGGTGAAACCCAAACCTGCAGATTGTGACAACACTGATATGTTTTTCCCATCTAACGTCTTGCACACACGTATATATTCAGAATCTTTTGGAATGAGATGTATGTTATGTTTCTATTGAAGGCAAAGTAGATATTTAGTTTGAATGTTGTGGTTTCATAATACTGGAACAAAGTCTTAGGACACATGTTGTGGATCACTTGCCGCTGGCCTCGACACAGTTTGATTTCCTCCCTCACGCCATGTCTCTCCGTACAGCTGTGTGGATACACAGAGAGGAAGCCGCTCTCGCTTCAGGTTTTCGTCGGAACGGCTGACGACCGATCAATCAGGCCACATCCCTTCTATCAAATACACAGGTACTGAACTGTGTTTCTGTTTAAACTACTGCCGAGCATCCATCTGACCACTGTGGCTTTAACCGTTGCGTAACTTACCACCAGCTGCTTCCAGTGTCGGTCCAGGAAATCAGTTGTTCTCAAAGTAACATGCTCTGGATGACATCAGCCTAATTTTAGAAGATCTAGCTACTGTATGTCCTACTTATGGCTTTTCAAGATAAAAAAAACCAGATGATGTTATTTGCCAATCAGAGTTTGTTGTTAACCTGAAACAGTTTGCACAGAGCTCCAGTGTGTCACAGGACTCAGCATAGAAACTGTAAATGGAGTTAAATGGATCTGCTTCTTCCCGCTCAGGGTGACGGGGAAGATGGTGGGTACTGCCAGTCATGAAAGTGTCCAGACGGGGACCAAACTTCTGGACATCCCCCTCAACCCTGAGAACAACATGACTGCACTGTGAGTAGGAAAGTCACCCTACAAGCCCACTTTTAGTTGTTCCATGTTTTCAGCTTTGTACTCCAGTTTCCAGGCCATGTTATATTTCCTTACTGGACCTACGCGGACGAATGTGGACTAAACAATCCCTTAAATGTATAAATCTTTGTGTCGTAGCATCGACTGTGCTGGGATCCTGAAGCTGAGGAACTCGGACATCGAGCTGAGGAAAGGAGAAACAGACGTTGGGAGGAAGAACACGCGAGTCCGCTTGGTGTTTCGGACCCACCTCCCTCTAACGCCCCCTGTAGCCCAGCCGGGCCGAGTCCTGGCTCTGCAGGTTGCCTCCCTGGCCATCGAATGCTGTAAGTAGCTGGTCAGACGCACTAAGAGAATAAACCATTACACACATACTTACTGGAGCTGTGACGATGATCGCTACACGATTATTGTGGCCAAAAGAAATATCTGCCAGTCTTTTGTTTGGCAAATGAATGTATGAAACCATAACCGCGTATTATCTGTATTATTAACATGATATCTACATGTGGTCAATTCTAGTATATCGTGACATTCCTAATGCTTACCAAAGAAGGTTGTTAAACCCACTTTGTGTCCAGCATGCATTGCCACTTGGAGTCGCCAAAGTCGTAGATTTTTAAACACTTTTAATTAGATGCACATTCAATGGATTAATCTCCCTGCCTCAGCCCAGCGTTCGGCTCAGGAGCTGCCCGTCATCGAGTCCGTCAGTCTCACCTCCTGCTCCGTGGAGGGAGGAGAGGAGCTTCTGCTGAGCGGCTCAAACTTCCTGCCGATCTCCAGAGTCCTTTTCATGGAGAGAGGGACAGGTAAAGGTCCACAGAGGAGACTTCACTTATTTAAGTAATAGTGAGGGTATTAATAATTCAGCCTGTTGCATTCAGTGTGTCATTAAGGCTTTCTAACAGCAGTCAGATATTGTTGTTACAGCCATTCAGTGAAAGAAACAGTTTTTAAAATGTATTTCTAACCAGCACATGTGAGTTTTTAATTATTTTTAATAAATAATAGGACCATAAATAGTATCTTTGTGTACCTACAAAAGCTCTATATAAATTAAATGTATTATTATTATTTAAAAAAGGATTAAAATGATGTAATGAAATAATATGCACATGTATTTTAATTGTGTTGTGAAACAGGCGAGAGGGACAGTGAGGGGGCAGAATGATTGTGAGAGTGTGAGAGTTGTGAGAGTGACCGGGCTGACAAACAAAGTGTTATTTAATGTAGACAATAACAGTTAAATTGGAGAAATAATAAACTCTTCAATTCTATCTTTATGATTAAAAAACAAGCAGCTCCTCTAAACTCTACCTGCCTGCCTCAAGGTGCTTTCAGCTTTACGAGCAGAACCAACCTGTTTGTTAGGCAGTACCTGTGACGCAATGAGAGCTAATTATATTCATTAAACCTACTGTGTGTGTGTGTGTGTGTGTGTGTGTGTGTGTGTGTGTGTGTGTGTGTGTGTGTGTGTGTGTGTGTGTGTGTGTGTGTGTGTGTAGGCTACACTTAATTCTCCTCTATGTCCTCATCTATTAGATGGTAAACTACAGTGGGAGGAGGAGGCTCATGTCGACCGAGACAACAGCAATGAGGTAATTCTGCGTGCGTGACGTCCGTCCTAAAAACATCACAAATTGTTTCTATAGCAACAGCATAAACATTTCTGTGTATTGTGTGGACACACCTCTTTTATAGTGTTTGTTGTGCGTGAGGGTCCCCACCTACAGCGACATGTCCGTCAGTCTGCCTGTGTCGGTTAGTCTTTACGTCTCCAACGGGAAGAGGAAAAGGAGCAGCACTCACTGCTTCAAGTATCTCCCCAGTGAGTGTCCCATCTCTCTGCAGCTCTCTTCTGTCTGTCGGGGCTGTTGTTCACGTTGTGTGTTTATATGTGTGGTGTTACTGTCCTCCCTGATGTTCAGAGGACAAGTTTTATTATAGTATATTTATCTCTATAAGGTACAAACATTGTGCAAGAACAAAATCAATTCTTGTACTTTTACTTGTGTTTTTACAAGTCCTGGTTGTTCCAACTTGTTTCCATGACGATATACTGTAAACCAGAAATACATAGTAAATATAAATAATTATAAATGAAAAGAAATGTGGCAATCACACATATATAACACACATTTCCACATTCTTCTCACAGTTATGTTCAAAGAGGAGGACCCGCTGCTGTCCCGGCCCTCTGTGCTGCCTCTGGATGGGGGGACTGTGGGGTGTCAGCCCAGGATGGACAGGGGCTTCCACGTGAGAGGCGACCCCATGGATGATGATCGAGGCATGGGCTTCCTGCCCCCTTACCCCTCCACCTACTCCCCTCCCTGCCCCACTATGAGTTACCATGAGGAGTACTGCTCCAAACCCGACGCTGCGGTGGAGGACCCCGGCGGGTCCAGGGCGGCCCTCTCCGAGCGTCAGCCCAGCTTCGAGAACCTGGAGCTGGGCTTCACCGAGCTCCTTCCCCCCTTATACCCCCGGGGCCCGCAGCCTCCCTCCCCCTCTCCTTCCCCGTGGTTGGACTCACCCTACCTTTCCTCCTCGCCCTCTCCCTCCCACTCCTCCTCTCTCAGCCCGTTTCCTGCCGGCAGTCCCATCTCATCCTCCCCTCTGCCTCCCATCCCCACCTCCCCTTACCCCCAGTACTCTGCGTATCCTCAGGAGGTGTGTCCCTCACCTCCCTCCCACCCCAGCCTATATCAGGACATCTGCCCGGCACCCTACTCCCACTACGAGGGCTGGGACCCCCAGGGAAGGGTGCTGGGGATGGGACATGGGGGAGAGAGGGATGCCAAGATCCAGGATTGCCCCCTGGAGTTTACCAGCTCGTCTATGCAACACATTACATTTGAAGAAGGTGAGTTACACGTATTTGTCTTCATCCTAATCAATGCAAACGTGTAAGAATCTGATAAATTGAACTATTTGGCGACATTACAGACGTGCAAAGGACAGACAGAGATGATAAAGAAATGTTATTATGCACATTAAGTAAGTATGGATGAGTTGTGTTGGATCCAGAGGTGCAACTGAGTACATTTACTGTATTGTACAATTTGAAAGTACTTTACTGAAGTATTCTCTTTCAAGGAATTCAAGGAACATTTATTGTCATTCTGCAGCACAAGGTTGCTCAACGAAAAGCAGTTAGAGAAAACAAGAAGAACAGAAACAGTCGTGCATTTTTTAATTAACATCAGGAGGAATGCAAACAGCCGCAACGGTGAAGTTTGTCCACTGTGTGTGAGCACCAAGCCTCACGCATGTCAACACAGTTCGTCTCCTCTTGTCCCACCGGAGTTCACCCGTCAAGTGCAACAGCTTTTCTGCGATGCCAGGTTGGAGCAGGTCTCTGAAACGAGTCTTATCTCTGAATCCTTGAACGGTCCTAAGACTGGAATCGAACCTGTGACGTTGCATAGGGCATGCGCTGTTACCACTTGTCTACCAAGACAAAGTTATGAGTCTAGTAAAGACAATATGCTACTATATGCTGAGATGTGGGTTTACAGTCTCCTTCAGAAGTGATGATAAGTGTAACTTCTTCTAACCTGCAGGATGACAAGAACTCTGTAAGGTGCAGCCCGTCCGCATTTCCTTTTGCAGCCAATACTGATAATGACATTTAAAGATATATATAAAGATATGTACAGGCGGAAAGGCTGCTCAATATGAGGAAGATATGCGATAACGCTGTTGAATATCGCATAACGACATTACTTGCATAATGCGAGCCAATATTTCGGCTGATATTATCTTGGGCATACTCTAAAGATGTCACACCTGCTGGCATTTTAAACTGCTCAGCGATGAACAATTGTGATATTAACTAACCCCCAAAGCAAAACATTTCAGCCACAACGTTTTAAAAACAATTGTGTTTAAGGCCGAAGTAGCATATTGTCTTTACTAGACTTTTTCCTTAGATGGCTGCAATATTGAGCTTCTGTGAAAATCATCACAACTAAAGCGTTTGTGCAGGAGGAGATTATTTGAGGGTTGATTATCTTTGGTTCCAGCGATGCATTAGCTGAAACAAGCGTCCCAGTGACGTGGTGCTGTACGAGGTCGATGAGAGGATTGTGATTTTCTGCTTTCCCTCCGCAGTGACGGAGTTCATCGGGGAGGACATCCAGTCTTACCAGTCAGGCTCACAGATGGACAACCAGCCACACTGAGCGCAGAGCAGCTCCTCACCCCCCCCATTTGATATTCAGCATCATTTTAAATCCATTATGCACTCGGTGTTAAGATGCGTCGCTCCAGTTACGTGGTATTGGCAGGGGGATTACCAGAACACTGTTGTAATTATGACCACAGGTACCTGTTTTATGTGGTTTTATAAAAGGGAAACTAATGTTTTTAACATGTTTTCAATATAAATTATACAAGAACGCGCTTGAGTTTTGTGTGTCTCGTGTGTTTTACTTGCAGAATAAATCTAAATCTACGCTCGAACAAGGTGAATCGAGAATAAAGGGACTGATGGAAAAAGAAAAAGGCTGAGAGTGTATGGAAAACTAAATGGTTTAATAAATTATTATGTCAAGATGCCTTATTCTCTACAGGAAAACATATGTATAAAAGATACCTTTTATTTTAAGAGACGCAATTATGTCTTTATTTTCAGATTGCACCAGCAGAAAGGTAATCCATCCTGCAGTAAGAACACATTTGTCTGCTCAGTTCCTGGATGGGATGGACATTTTCTGAGTAATGGTGACAGGATTTAGGATCCTTTGTTGCCAAATAGCAGCAATTATTTCTGCTTTTTCTCCTGCATTGCCAGATTAAGGCGTAGTAGTTTGATAATATGACTTACAAGCAGAGAAGATGACTAAAAGACTTTACTGACAACCCATGTCATGACAATGCCTCTTGCGTTGAGACTTGACCAAGCTGTGACTTTTAACGCTGTTTGAAAGGTTTGCATGAGAAATAGTTTGTTAGTTCTTTTGAAAGCCGAGCAGGTTTGTCTGGAAGAACAGCGCCACCTGGGGGGGGGGGACGGACGGACGCAGGAACGCCTCAACGGTATCAGCAACTGAGATACAGTATCACTCATTCTGCTGTAACACCTCTCAGGTCTCATGTTCTGCTGTGTGGCTATAAGAAATAAAGACACAAAACGTGGTTATAGTTATTTGCAATAAAGGTAATGCAAATACACCAACAAAACAAAAGACGCTAAAGTAGCATTATATGTTTTCTCGACAGTTTTATGGGTCTAAATGCTTCAGTGCAACCATACATGGGCATGTTGGGAGCTTGTTGAGACCAAAAACAGCCTTAATGGTAAGGGATAGATGTAGTTGGTGCTTTGAACGTCCTTTAAGGATAACTTACTGTTGGAATCTGAAGCCATAATTCATTCCTGACATTCATTATTCCAGTTCAAGCTCCTATTTCTCTCTCTCTGGATGCAGCTCAGGGAAGGTTTTTACACGTGGAAACTTTAATTAGTGAATGTGGCAACAATGGAGGGGACGACTCCAAGCCCAAAGCTCACTGCAAATAATTCATTTACTAGGGATCAAATGTTTGCATCTTCTTTTGTGCATTTTAAAGTTTTCCTTTATTTAGATATTATCCTCTGACGTAATAATTCACTTATTAAAAAAAAAAGAAACACTTTGTAAGTTCTTTTAACTAATCTTACTCAGAAACACTTTTAAATAATGTTTTTTTATCCGCTGCCATGTCGTAGATTTCATGTTCTCTTGATGTAATGCTGAGAAACACACAATTTGTCATTATTTTATTATTTATTTTATCTGTATAACATAGTTTCCCAGCCTATGATTGATAAGCAAGGTCACCCTGACTTAAAGTTGCTGAATGACCTACTAACTATTTATTTAGCAGTAGGTCATTCCCTGCACCAGGACACGTTGCTTCAAATACTTTTTTCATACCTTGATTCAAAAACCTGTTATTATATCATTCTTTCTCACATCATAACTTACTCTTCTATCCACGTCTTGTCACATAAAGTCACTCAAGAGTGTCACCAGGGGGAGGTATAATCTCAAACATCACACAGAGAGCCGTGAGTCGCCTGACTGACACCTACAGGTTCATGAAACAGCAGCCGAATGGACCCTTAATGGAAATGTCTGCGTTAGATCATAAGGAGCCAGAGGGAAAACTAAATGGACCATTATGTGTAAAGCTCCATCACTGGAACGCTAGAGTCCCAAAAGACAAGCTAACTATAGGATCACTGAGGTATGTGGGAATCATATCTGCTGCTGCCGGCTTAACACACAAGTGTACACACAGTGTACTATAATAGTACTGATACAGCCACTGCAACACTACTGGCACTGAGTCTGATAGCAACACTGATACACTAACTCATACTAACACTAATAACGCTATTAATCATAATGATGTTAATACTAATACCACTAGTTCTATTACTGCCAGGGATACACAGAATAGAAAGCCTCTATATAATACAATGAAAGAAAACCCACAAAAACAAACTTCAGCAAACAAACATCCACAGCTGGCAACACAGGATCTAAAATAATAAGTAAAATATGTAAATAAATACAATTCTGCAGTGAAATAAGAGGATTTATTGCACTAGAATAAATGTAATTATTGCGCAATATCCTTTCCTATGTGAGGCGCTTTGCGCTAAATGCTAACAATAGCATGTTGAACATGATCACAATGCTAACGCTAATGCTATCCTTTAGCATGTTAGCATGCTAAGGATTTGTAATTAGCAATTTAGCTTTGAAAACAAAACAAAAAATCATGAGAGTGGTTAATAGAGAGGATTTACAATCGTGTGTTTTCAGTAGTGACAAAGGAGTTCGAGGTGTTTCAGTGATTCGGGGTCAAACCTCCGTACGATGTGCAACAGGAGACACATTTGATGAAATTGTTTGACTTTTTCACCTATTTGATTCCTCACAGAAAGTTAGATGAGAACTCTTTATGGTTTTATGACACGTTTTAAGTCAGTTAGCTTAGTTTAGCATAAGGACTGGGGGACTATTTCTTGGCTTGGTGCAGTGACTTCCTCTCTGCTGCTCCACATGAAACCACAGCTTGTTGTTTCGCAGACTGACTCACACTCCCAAAGACGAATAAACTGACCTTTAGGTGCAACATGGGTGAAGTTCCCTTTAAAACCCGCAGATAAAAGGAGATCCTGTACTGGAAGCAACAAGTTACAACACAGTCAAGAGTCAACGTAAGGTCAGAGGACGCAACTGCGTTGAAATAAAATGAGAACATGAGGGAACGACTCGACAAAATCCCTTCATTTGTTGCTCTGCTACACAGGAGAGTGCACAGCTGTTTGCCATTGAGACTCTCGTGGCCTGGAAAGAGAAGAGCGAAGTATCTGTGGGATGATGAGGTTACATGAGCCTCAGCACTGCAGGAATGTCGGGCCTTTCCACATCTGTGTGTCTATTTTAGTCCGTGTCTGTGTGTCGTATGTTTTCAGTTTAAGTATTCTGTTGTCATTTAAGTGTGCTTGTTGTTACACACTTGACTCTTGGTTGTGTTGATAACAACACATCCGCTTTAAGAGAGAAAACAAGATGCTGCGTTTGAGTCAGACTTCTCTCTATGGCCTCTTTCATTGGTCGATTGTATCACGCTATTGTAGTGCGGATGACTTGCGCTCGTTGTTCTGTCTAAGGGTCAAAGTGGGAAGGCCAAGAATTAATTTAGTTACTTAAGAAGAGTGGGAAGGCCACGGCCCGCAGGACATTTCACAACAGTTGTACACAACAGTAGCAAAGCTTACTGGGAGATGTAAAGCAGACAACAGCAGAGCATCCTAACCTCATGCCAGCAGAGATTGAATCTTGCCAACATTCGTTTTTTATAAGCCAAGAGGATAGGACAGACATCTTTTACTTTCACATGTTCACTCCAGCAGCAATAATGTGTGAATAATGTTCATAATCAAAATAAAACATGAATTGTAGTACTTAACATATATTTAGATGACAGTGCACGTGGATAGTTATGGAGTGTTCCTGCCTTGTGATCCAGGTCCACTAACATCTAACTCGCCAGTGGCTTAGCTTGCTATTGTACCATCCACGTTCCCATGCAAGAGGGTACAACCCTTCCTTAAAACAAAATAAACTCCATGTCATGTCATTGTGTCAGAGCTGGGCGTCGTTGCCGTCTCCTTTCCTGGCTATAGATTCATAGGCAACTTAAATGTTTACTGTGTTGCACTCCGCCCCTCAGAAGCAGCGTTCACCAGGAAGTAAATCCTCCTGACAGTCGAGGATCTGGAGCCCACAGATGCATTAAGGCCGCTGTAGGTTGCACCGGGCTGCAGAGAGCTGGAGCGGGTCTGGCAGTGAAGGGAGGCGGTGGGGGAGAGTGTGGTGAGAGATAATGTAAACAGCACTGTATAAATAGTGTGGATAGAGCAGATGCTGATTTATACTTGGTTTACTTGCAGTTCAAACAATCAGCTATTTTTTCTTAGAGTGAATTAATTTATATCACTTGAAACTGTCTATTCTTACCTTTGTTTGTTCAGCTTTGTTGTCTTTGTCTAAAACAGGGGGGTCACACTCATGTTAGTTCAGGGGCCACATGCAGCACAATGTGATCTCAAGTGGGCCGGAGCAGTAACATCACAGCATAATGACATATAAATAACCACAACTCCACATGTTTCCCTGCGTTTTAGTGCAAAAAAGTACATTCTGAAAATGTTCAAACTTAATCTTTTTACAAAACATTATGAACAACCTGACATTTCTTAAGAAACAAAGGTGCAATTTCAACAATAGTGTTAGTTTATCATTTACACCTGTGTGTTACAACTTAATCAGTGTGTCTACAAAGGACTTTTACTTTATGATCAAAACAACTCATTAATACACTTTGCAAAGTCATCCCACGGGCCGGATCGGACCCTCTGGTGGGCCGGTTTTGGCACGCGGGCCGCATGTTTGACACCCCTGGTCTAAAAGAACCAAAACAAAATGAGCTAAATGTGTCAGCTGCAACACGGGGCGTTGATTCTCAGTGGTATCAACAACACTAACCTTTTTACATAACCAACAATCATTTACTTTAATATAAATATTAAAAGTACAGCATCTTTGCATCTTTGCATCTTTGCATCTTTGCATCTTTAAATGTTCCTGTAATTCTGATCAGTCAGGCCAGTTGAAAGTAGGACTACGTGTTATGAGGACTATCAATGCAAAGGAATTCAATTAAATGCTCTTTGAACTACATTTATTTGCAGAATTTTGAGCCACAATATACTTAACAAATGAAGAGACTTGGATGATCAGATATTAAACTTCAAGCCACAAAGGTGAACCTCGAGGTGCTGGACGACAAGTCAGAGGATCTTGTCAAGTCGTTAGGAAATATCGTTTGACAACATTTTGTGAGGTTTTTCACTGGATAAGTGATGCTTTGACCTGCTGGTGGCGCTAAGTAATAATAAGTCAGTCGATAGGATTCATCGTTCATTCTCCATTAATATATATCCACAACAAATTTCAATAGTTTTACTTTGAAGCTAAAATGTCAACCTCATGGTGGCGCGAGAAGAAAAGCCAGGGATCACTAAAGTCAGAGGAATTCATCCTTTGGGAAGCACGAAGGTCTTGTTGAAGTGTTATTTATCCAGCGAGTACTTTGTATCAAACATATAAGATGAACGTGTGTAAAAGTACAATGATGCATGATAGTCAATATGCAGTCTTTATGAAACATCTACACATGCATATTTGCATCGTGAGGAGGTTGCAGATATGACGTCATAGTTCAGTGTAAGTTCAGATGTTTGGAAAAAGGCGGCGGTAGCGGATAGGGAAGGTACGCCCCCGGGGGACGGGACCCTTAGCATGTTGAGGAGGAGATAAGGAGTGACATGCGCCCGAGGAAATGGGCATGACAGACCTAAACTAAGACCCAGTGACATCCTCGAAAAAAGGCCTGATGTCAGGGAAGTCTTTAGCACTCAAGATGCTAAATTCAGAGGATGAAGAGGAAGAAACACTGTTTGATTTATTAGAACTGGACGACGAGAAATGGACGACCTTTTAGCCTCATCCTCGGTGTAGCATGTGAACTCAGGAATAAAGAGGGGAACCAGATCAGTACTTTGGCAGAGCTCAGCCGGCTGTGTCCTCAGAGGTTTGATCTGTACTTGTACAAGAATAAACTCTTTTGTGTTTGACTTTGTTATAACTTGTCAAACAACCAGAACGTCTTCAGCTTATTAGTTTTAAAGTGTTAAAGGAAGAGGTCCGAACTTCCCCTCTGCACTACATTAATAATTCAATAGTTGCTGAGATATATGTCTGGACTGACTGACTGACATCGAGCCACAGAGTTACACGGCTACAAACACAACTCAAAACCATAAAAGTGGGTAATAAAGCAGCTTTAACGAAACCAAAACATAAAACACACAACACACACTCATCTGTTTAACATGTGGTTTTATTGAAACACTGGATTACGTTTGTTCCTACAACATTGACGTGATATGCACAATTGAAACAGTGGAATATAAAAAAAGCTGAAGAATAAAACAGTAACAACATCTAGAGAGAGAGAAGCATCTCTTTTGGTCTCTTTCTCTGTTTACAAAACCAATAGACCCAATCGACGACATGTATCCATGTAGCGGTGTGACTTTGGTGTTAATAGATGCTTTGATATTTGGTGACACCAGAAATTTAAACGTGCATAGAAAATACTAATATTAAACATCGTTTTTTAACTCCACAATCTTGAATATATTCTTACCGTTGATTGCAGCTTGCAGATAGAGATACACACACATCATGACGCTAGCTGAGCGTTCATCTTAACATCATGTAAACGCTTTCGCTCTACTTCACATCGGACAACATTGGAGCCGTGTAAAAATAACATGAACGACACAATCGGATCAGCTGCTCTCAATTCCTTAAATGAAAAAACGTTCTTTAATTAAAGTGTAGGATTTAAAATGTTATGGCTTAAGAGAAATACTGATCGGCAGTTTATAACTGGCATCACAATCTGACACACACATTATGCAAAACTATTTAACAAAAACACGATAATAAGCCGCCAGTTTCTTCTTCATTTGTCTTTACGGACTATGTTTACATGCACGGAGCATTTTGGGCGTTAGCTTGTATCCTTCTTAAGAGTGCAGAAAAGCTCTGCATGAAATAATGTTGTATTTTGAGTATTACAATGATCTGCTACTAAACATGGATTTAAAAAGATCCAGCAATCACATTCAGGTCTCTCATAAACAAGATGAGAGTGTTTCCAGGTCACCGGATGCAAGGTTTGACATTTATGAAACGAAAGCCTTGGTAATTTAAGGGAATATTGTTGCACTTGTAAACATAGCCATTGACCTCCAGCTCTTCCTCTTCTCTCTCCCTAAGCAGTATACTTTACACAAAATCAAATTTGGCAGGTTTGCAGAGGCAAAACTGTCTGGGGACAGAAGAGCCCCTCAGGATTTGGAGGATTTCCCAGGTTAGCCCGCTGAACTAATCGATCTCTTTGAATACTCGATACGTTATCTCCAGAACATCC
The DNA here is from genome assembly GCF_900634415.1 of Cottoperca gobio. Lineage (NCBI taxonomy): Eukaryota > Metazoa > Chordata > Actinopteri > Perciformes > Bovichtidae > Cottoperca > Cottoperca gobio. Next base: position 4,403,678 of record NC_041371.1, on the reverse strand, counting down.
TGGGTCAACCATTACACCAGTACTTTGGACCACTTCTACTTCTCCTGCGAAATAAAATCCTTTAGTTTTCTAATTTCAAAACAACAAATGGAGTCAAACTAGATTACAATACTACAGTAAACTATACATGTTGTGGTATAACTCTACAGCTCCCATCATGAGCCACAAGCTTCTCCAGCTGCTTTGGATGCCAATAAACAAACAGACCGGAGTCGCAGTGATTTGTCATTTGCTCGCAGCACTGTATTCGACAGCAGTTCGACAGCCACCTGAGAACCTGCCAAATTCAATTTTATTTGGAGAATACTGCTGGCCTCACACCCTTTCTCTTCCCTCAAGCGCTGACAAACACCAGGCGGGTGGAGTAGATCAGGTCGGCCAGGTAGAGAATGAAGTTGACCGCCGTGAGAACAGACACCGCCATGAGCTTATCCCACACACACAGCCCTACCATGGTGTTGCAATTGTAAGGCCTATTTTTCGAGCCGCCATTCCTGGGATTAAAGTTGAAGATAGGCCAGATAATGGTCGCTGACAGATAGAGGACCACAGCCAGAAGGGCGTAGGCAGACAGGAAGCGTGCGAACGGGAAGGGGAGGCAGCCGGTGCACTCGCCTATGCAGAGCAGGATGATGGCCGCCGACAGAATGAAGCAGATGCAGTAGACAGACATGCAGTACTGGAGTGCAGCGTGGCGGTCGTACAACACGGGGTCGCTGACGAAGACGAAGATGATGCAGGCCACAAAGGTCTCGCAGACTTTCAACAGGCCAGGGGCGGTGGCCATGTAGCCAGCCACCTCGCCGGGACGCGCCTTGCTGATGCTCACCTCGGTCATGTAGGCGATGGTTGCCAGGCAGGAGAAGACGGTTGACACGATGCGGAAGTCGCGGACTTCATTTGGGCCTGACGAGCCCTTCAGATAGTAGAGTGGGAAGATGATGGAGGCAGACAGGCAGAGCAGGGCGGCGTAGCAGGCAAAGGTGATGGGGAAGTTCTTCCAGGAAACAGGGGCTCTGGTCTGAAGGCCGAAGAGCTCCACCAGGAGGACGAGCAGACTCCCGGCGAAACTGAAGGCCCAGCAGAAGATGCACCAGTCTCCGGTGCCGTGGAAGAGTCTGCCTCCATGCACGGCCACGGAGAAGGCCACGCAGGAGAAGATCAGGGCCGCCAGCCGTGTCCATAGGAGGGGGCTGGAGTGGAGGACGATGGCCATGATGTTGTAGGTGATGCTTGAAGCTGAAATGGTTCCTGTGAGATACGAGCCTCTTCCTATTGGGAGTCACTTCCTCAGAGCTTTACCATCGGCCACCCAGAGAAGGCAGAGAAGAGCTGTATGAAGAAAAGACATTGAAGAAGTAAAACATTAGTTACTTTAGTAATCTTTTCATGACCTCTACATGAAGGACACGATACGACCACGCGAGGACTCAAACATGCTCTGCACTCCCTTTTCTGAGACACACAATGATGTCATTGAATTTTTATGAATAGTTAAAACAAAAAGTGAAAAGCATGAAAACACAATTTAAAACCCACAAATAATGAGCGCACTGCGGTCACACTCGTCACAGCACATGTCTGCTCAAACAATCTGGTCAGCATTACTTCTCTCCTCTGGTACTTTCTGTCTCGTATCAAACTCCAGACTGCTTTCTCACAGCATTCCTGCGCTGAGTGCAGACCGTTTCACTCGGACATTCCTCAACGCTCATGTCCTCTGACGGGCGAGGCGCCGCAACCTTCACCGACCCCACAGTGTGTCTGTCATCGTGCTCTAAACATGACCCTCTTCACGTGTTCCCCTCCCACTCCCAGGGTCCTCATTTACTCTGCAAACACATCTGAAATCTAAACTTGAACTGCATTTTTAAACTATTTTTACTATGACGGATGTTTTATAGGAACAAAATAACGTTTGCACTAAAGATAAGACGTTTTTTTTGTGCAGGGCTCAGTTGGAAAGAGGTGATGTCACGTGCATCAATTAAGGTTAGTTATTTGAGTATTAAACTCGTATATCTAGAGATATTTTATTGTTATCTTTATTGTTATCAAGAGAAATAGACGCCATGTTTTCAGTTTTCTAACTTCTGCAGGTACTTTGATTTATCGAGGTAGAACTTCCTTCCTTCCTTCCTTCAACTGTCTTGTCAATCTCTTCTTAAATTAAGTGATTTCCTTCACTTCCTGAATTATTTTCAACCAAGCAGAATGACTAAAAGTTATTTTTAGATGCACCTCTCACATCCTAACATTCCAAAATATATTTTTTTGTTTTTGCCAAGAGTTTGGTAGCTAATCATGTTCTTTATTTGCTAAGGGATATAAAATACTGAGTACATTTAGCTGAACAGCAGCCGCTGTGACCACAAGTTAAATTTATAGTTAATTGTAACAGCACCACCAGTGGAAAATAAAGTCATAAAGTCAGCAAACCACTGACCAATGAGGCTGTAGCAGCAAAGTCCCAGAGTCTGTTGGATTGAGCAAGGGTGTGTTTTATTGCCTATGAAATTAACTGTTCATTTGTACAGAATGAATGTGCTATTTCCTCTTTTAAAAGTTACACAGTCCCACTGTTACGCTTACATGGGAATGTGTTTTGATTTGATTTTTCGTTGGCAATTTTTTGATTATTATAGTATATAAAACAGAGAGAAACCTCCCTGAAACCAAGCATTGTTGTTTGATAAATAACTTTTTGCATTGGGCAGTAAAGGGGTTTTTCCAGTTGATGCATGCGCTGCGATCTAATCAGGCGACTGTCATTAGTACAAATGTCCTCTTCCTCCTCCACGATGGATTTCTATTGAACCTTGGTGCATAATGGACTCTATATATAGAAGCTCCCACTTTTTGATTCAGAGGAACTGATGAGGTTTGTTGCTGAACATTTTCTGATATTCTAATTATTTCTGAAAAAAGCTGATCTGCTTTTGAGGATTTCCCGTTAAAACACATTTAATGAGATAAGATGGACATTTTCACGGTACAGAAACCCTCCGACCACACTGTCTGTCCTCCCTCCCATCCCTCCTGACACCCAACACCCACTTGGCTCCACAAGCGCTGCATTCCCTGTCTCCAGTTTACACAGAGAGACAGTTATAAACAAGGAGAATGGGCCTGTTTACATTAGTCCCATTAAACAACTATAAAATGGCGGTGGCTGAGCAGGCAAAAATCTGAACTGGTGGCAAGGTATGAATAGAAAAACAAGAAAAAACAGAGCGAAATGGAAAAAGAGAACCCTAAAACTCCTGCAGGATGACTAACTTGGAGCCAGAAGGGAGTGGAGCAGAGGGAGGGGGGGGGGGGGGGGGGAGAGGGAGGAACACGGGGGAAGCCCTGTGTCTAAGGCCGCAGAAGGACACATAGTTTAAACACAGTGATGGAGTGGAATAGCAGAAAAGTGAGTCACCACCGGGCCCCTCTCTGCTTTCACCACCCCTCCTCTTTCCCCCCCCCCCCCCTCCCTTATTTCTTGTAAGATTTTCCAACTTACTGATGTGTTCCAGATGTGCTGCAGTCTGGCTGCTGTTGAACAACTGGTAACTTTGTCACATTTACCAAGTTCTTTCCTTTCCTCTCTCTCCCTTCCCTTCCTTCCCTCCTCACAGTCTCATTTGGCGGCTACTCCCTCTCTTTTCCATCAGTTGTCCTCTTTCACCCTCCCAGCTCAATACTCCCACTCCAGCTTTAAAGTCAGGGTACCAATTATGCGTGAATCACTCAAAAATAAACGTATACGGAAGGGTCGTAATGGAAAAATCAATCCCGCCACTCCCGCCGCCATTACTGCTTTGCTGTTTGTGGAATCAAGTTAGGAAAGAAATTGGGAGAGGAAAATGGCACAGGGGAGACGAGAAACGAGAACAGAAACAAGAGCGCAGTGTGGAAAAGTGTCTTTTCCCTGCACAGCATGGAAAACACGACAGGATCACACACAAACAGGGCCACTTCCCCAAGTGGAAGAGGTGCTGAAAATAAGTTCACACATCAGGCCCGCAACAGGATGTGACCGCATCAAGCTCCTCTGAACGGTCACACAACACACACACACACACACACACACACGTACTTAGATGTTCAGGAAACAAGTGAGGTCATGTGCGCAGCTTGTTTGGTTGTCATGACACAACATCAGTAACTCGATTTCACCCATAATCCACTTACATGAGACCCGTGGGTCGAAGTACAAGACGAGCTCTGTTGGCAAATCATCCCAGTGTGTGTGTGTGTGTGTGAGTGTGAGTGTGAGTGTGAGTGTGTAGTCGCTTCATATTTAGTGTCTGTTGTGTGTTTTCGAAGGCTGGTCCAAAATGTACCTTCACATTTGACCTTTTTTTTTTAAAGAATCCCAAGTATTCAGTATTTCCCCCCAGATTTCCTTTCTTGTCAGACTGGAGAATCATCAGAAACAGCACGTAAACCATCACAAGATACTAAATCTCTCTAAAGAAACACAACACGGTGATATTTTGAGAGACGCACCAACGAAGAGGGAAACTTCTGCACTTAAACTAAGAATAACGAGGAAGTGTTGTGGTGAGAATCTAAATCAGCATCTTTAATTAAATTCAAAAAGACAGAGAGAGTAAAAGTCCCCATAAAGTAGAGTGTGTAAGTGTGACAGCTGTGTGTGAGGCCCCTGCAGAGGCTCATTCATTGACAGTGAAGGTGGGTGTGCCGCCTGCCGCACCCTGCTCCCACCACACACACACACACACACACACACATCACACTGCAGCCCACCAAACACAGAAATATATGCTCATATGCTCCTTAGGAAACCAGCTGAAAATAACACATTTGAAAACATTGTGTGATAGCTGAAAGTCTCTCACAACAAAAATACAAAAAAAATAGTAAGTAGTAAAAAGTTTTCTTCCTACTCTTTAAAAAATAATATATATATATATATATACAGGCACATTTCCGGATTTATTTCAATGACAAGAAATAGAAGTTTTTGGTAATCTGTGAAAAACATGCACACAAATAAACACAAAGTAGTTTGTATCACAGTTTTCCCATGAGGCATGCAGGTAAGCAAGATGCAACAAGTGCACAAAAACAGCGAAATCACCAACTCAAGTTGAATATAATATATATATATTATCATATAATTTCCATCTAAAAGTTGGTTACCTTTGTGATACTTGGCTGCAGAAAGTCTCTCGTTTCTCCGGCACATCCAGCGGTAGAGAATCGTAGATTGCAACTCCTCAGCTCACGGAGTTAACCAGCAGCTCAGAACAGCAGCTCCCGCCCAGCAAACCAAATTAGGCATCAAATGTCTGCACCGTTTCTCACATCTGTCGAAACTCTCCTCCTCCTCCTGCAGCCCAGGACACTGGCTGCTGAACACACCCCGTTTTACCCAGCCTTAACATGTACCCGTCTTTAAAATTACATTTCTGGATTAGTTTTATGCATTTCCAGAGGCTGGCAGCATCGGGAAAAGCATAAATTGATGTTTTAATTAATAAATCGCTCGTGTTGGATTTTGTGAAAGTGGGCGTTTTAACCACTAAAGTTTTTTATTGACTCGTTATTGGGGGAAAAAAGTGCAATTTATTTATGAAATAAAAAATAAGTTTTTCAAATCTCTCTTATTTTTATTCGGCGATGCATTAATCAATTAATTAATTAATTAATTACGACTAAATACAGCTGTGTTAAAATTCATGAAAATGTAAAACAACCTATCACTAAATCTCTAAAATGAGATTTAGACACACACACACACACACGCACACACACACACACACACACACACACACATACACACACACACACACACACGCACACACACACGCACACACACACACACACACACACACACACACTAATGAAGATGTCGTCATGTTTATTTTAATGGCTCTCCATCAGCGTTACTATCGACACGCTGCACATAATTCTAAATATTTGTCGGCGCTAAAGTCTGAATCATCGTATTCTGGGATTATTTGTATACGTTGCATGGCAACAGCAGCCGTAACCCTTGGCAACTGTTTTTTTGTTTACTGAGTTGTAAATTGACGCGTTTCCTGACCCTGCTAAAAAAAAACAAAAGACTTCTCCAGAGACAGGAAAGGAGGGAAGTGAAACTCACACGTGCACATTCTCAATAGATTGCTTTAATTTGCTTGCAAATCGTTGCACCGTTAAACCTACAGGAGCACGAGCACACTGTAAAAAGAATAGGCTTTATTGTAGCCTGTTCTATTGAAGGCTATTTAGCACAAATGCACTGCATTTTTGACAATAACAAAAACAAGATTGTTCATCTTAAGGGTTTCATTCTTGAATATAGAAAAAAATAATCGTGCAGGGTGAAGGAAGCATTCAAATATCAGACAAAATGTTTTATATGGCATTTTATTTATACTAATGTTAAAGCCTTAGTTTTTAAACTTTAATAATTATTTTTTTATATTATTATTTTTTTCATCTCTGGTGTGTATTTTATTTTAGTTAGACTATTGCCTTTTATTAATACATTTTAACCTTTTTATTGTTTTGTTGTTGTTTGTTAAAGTTGCTTATTTCTCTTTTCAAAGTGAAGCACTTTGTGCTGAATGTTTGTATTTAAAATGCTGTATAATAAATAAAGTTAAAGTTATAGTTGCATTGAAAGCATGAATAATAAGAGGTTAAGAAATTCACTGTTCTATCTGTTAAGTCACTTCTTAAAACCTATTTATATACAAAGGCTTTTTAGTTTACTTTTTCACATGTGTTGCTCCTTTTAATCAATGTTGTCTATCATTTTTATTTTGTGATGTAAAGCACTTTGTAATTTTGTTTTGAAAAGCGCAAGAAGAAAGTGTTTTATTATTATTATTATAATTATTATAATCATTCTTATTATTCTTATTATAATCATTCTTATTATTATTATTATATTATTATTATTATTATTATTATTTATTTATTTTGTTATTATTCTTACCGCCACCAGATGGCGCCATATTTAAAATCCGCGCCTGTATTCATGACGTAACAGTGTTTGCGACATCTTCACAACAGAAACGTCAGTTTCCGGCAGACCGGTGGGTGTTTGGACTTTGGAGAAGGTAACATCATGGCGTCGGGAACAGGGGAGCCGTCCACCGGACACGATGCAGAATTGGACGAATTATTGGACAGTAAGTGTTGACATGAAGTCTTTACAGCGACCCTCTCTATACTCGCACGGTCACGGTTTATTCTGTCGTTAAACACGGCTGTGATTTGTCTCTCTCTGGGTGTCAGGGGGGGGTTAGCTTGTGCGCCCGGTGGGTGCTGTCTGGGTGCCAAATATTGACAACATAACGTTAGCTGAAAGTGATCACTGGCAGCCGGACAGCCCGTGATATCATTTGCCAAAAACAATCACATAAAAGTGGTCATTGCTTGTTGCTATGCGATGGAGCTGTATGTCGCTAATGTTAGCTAGCTCAGCTAACTCAGCTAGCTCCATCTCAACCCAGCGCTGATCACACACCAGCTTTGCCCTTGAATGCTTTTATCGACAGACAGTTGATGTTAGACATAATAAAACCCTCCTGGTGATTTAACAAGGTGGCTGAACTGTCAGTGATGGTAATGTTTCTCTTTTTACTCTCCTTGCATCGCTTTTTGGCTCACTTAATGGTGTTTACTTACTGTAAACATGTTACTTTACTAGACATGTGTTCAATTTCCAGTTTATTCACACTAAAAATTAATTCAGTCTAATAATAAATCCGACCTTTTATGAAAGTTGTATGTTGAAACTGGAGAGTTGTTGATTTAACTTATTTTCGAGACTATAGTGGTGCTGTTTCCAAACATTTATACGAATGAAGATCAACTAAATATTAGTCTTAACACAGGGAAGTTCAAACGGCACCTCAAATGACCATCACATTGAATAAGCACCTCACAGTATAACCTTTACAGATTGTAATATTAGTTTTGCAACCAAGTGTACATTTCTCAACATTCATTTGCTCTATGAAAAGTTCAAACGTCATCAGTCTACACCCATTATTGTATTAGTTAAAGTATTAAATCAAGTCATATCCGTTGTTCCATCTCGATTCATACCATTAAAGATGAGTCGTCATGTTTTCACAGCTCTGAAATACCTTAAAGCGTCCATTGGATTGCTCCAAAGAAGAGAAATTACTCACAGTCTTACCAGACAGGAAGATACAAGATGTATATAAAGCTTTTGGACACAGTAGAATTGTCTGCACGATCTGTTTGCAGACTTTTGATGTACCTTCATGCTGCGGGGGCTTAAACTGCGATGGGAATAAGTAGACAATGGCTGATTTATAACATCTGTGTTGTTGAATTACTCCTTTTAAATCTCTTTCAAAGTCCATTGGCATCATTCTAATATTCTTTTCTTTAAGGTGCGTTGGATGACTTTGACAAGACACCCCCTCCCCCAGCCCCTGAACCCGCCGCTGCTTCCTCCTCAGCCAACAGCGGTGCAGAGAAGGTCCGTTTGTTATTGTTTGTCAGGATGGTGCTGTTTCAGGATTCACATCTAGCTTTGTTACATATATATAATCACAGCCTCCACTTTTCTTCAAACTGTGTTTTCTCTACGAACCAAAATTGTACTTCTCATCTGGTTGCTGCTTGTGAATGAATTATTTAGTTATTAGTTATTATTCCTTCACTTGGTGGGTTCCTCATATTTACTTTGGCTGCTGTCACATGTACCAGCTGGTTGTTGGTTGTGCAACCTGCCAAGTTTACAAAGTTCAAATCGCACCACAAAAGTTCACTGCGCACCAAAAAGTTATTTCTCAGTTGCAGCGAGTAATAATCATAAAAATGTTCAAGTTGTCCTGTGCAAAGAGGTTATTTAGTATGAAAAATGCGTGTTTCAATTTAGCCCTCAGTCTTCCCTTGAGGTGAGGTGAAAGGCACTTCACATGTTTTCTATTTACCTGTGTAGCCAGCCCTGCTTGAAGACTGCAAACTCTTTGAGACTCTCTTCGAGGGCGACATGGCTTCCCAAGCGAAGGAGGAATGGGAGAAGGCCATGACTGAGCTCGCCCACGAGGAGCCAGAGTTACTGCAGCACTTCCATAAACTGTCAGAGGCAGCAGGCAAAGTTGGTAAGGTCTACAATTTGTGTTATTTGTAGTTTTTGATATGCTCCTCTGCTTACTGTTTTGTTCCTGTAGCCTGAATGTTGTGTGTACTCTGTATAGGCACTGACACCGCCTCCCAGCAAGAATTCACTTCCTGTCTTAAAGAAACCCTTCGTGGTCTGGCAAAAAATGCAGACAACCTGCAGGTGGGTAAATCAGCATCGATCAATTGTTATTTAGAGTGATGCACACATAGAACAGTTTACCGACTGTCTGCGTTGTTCTCTTAAAGTCCTCCGGACTAGCAGGAGACGACCTTGTCAAGGCTCTAGAAGGCCTGGGATTGGAAGAGGGTGGCGAGGGAAGCGGTGAGGACGGAAACATCCTGCCCATCATGCAGTCCATCATGCAGAATCTCCTCTCCAAGGAAGTGCTTTATCCATCTCTCAAAGACATCACTGCTAAGGTGTGCATCTGTTTCACTAGCAATCACTACAGTCTCTAGTTCCACTGCCAAGTGTCGCTCATAAATGTCACTCACCCTCTCAGTACCCAGAATGGTTGGAGGCCAACAAGCCAAGCCTTAGCCCAGAGGACTACCAGCGCTATGAGCAGCAGGCCAAAATCATGGGAGACATCTGTAAGCACTTTGAGAAGGAGGAAGAGGGGGCAGCAGATAAAGAAGGAGAGTTTGAGGGCATCATGGACCTGATGCAAAAGGTAGGCGCACTCTGCTTTTGACTGATTAACTGATCATTAAGACATGATGATACATATCTTTACATTACATGTCATAGCTTACAGTCTGATTTATTGTTCACTTTAATGTAAATCTAAGTTGTTTTGTTAAGAATGAAACTCATGAAAGATTATAATGCTTTTACTTACAGCTGCAAGACCTGGGCCAACCACCCAAAGAGCTGGCAGGTGATGCGGTACGTTTCCCCCTGTTCCCCTGTAGTGTGTGTGTATAGATGTAGATGACCTTTTAGTAAATAATACAAGATGTGTTTAGAAAATATCTTGACATCTGAAGGCTTTAGAGTTTGAATTCTTCAAATGTGTCACGACACACAGTGACACCACACCAACACACACTTGTTCAAATTGGTGCAGAAATCCGATAGAGATCCAAAATTGCCATAAAATGTTTATATGACAGGAATATCTATCTGCATAAACGATGTGGAAACATCAGAATGGTTTCTTGATTATATATTGTCATATCACCCAACCCCAGCTTAGACATGACGGCATTCTTCCTCTTTCTTCTTCCCCTCCAGCCTCCCGGCTTTAACTTTGACATGGAGTCCCTCAATCTCCCAGGAGGCCCCGCAGGCCCAGGAGGCCCCGGAGCTGGGGCGGCAGAGCAGTGCTCCGTCATGTGATGCGGGAGCGGTGCGGTCCATCAGAAGTACTGAAGCCAGAGGGTCACTCTGTGTGCGTCAGCGACAGGCAGGGATTGAAGGAGTGTGAAGCAAAGGTCAGGCAGGAGTGTGACCAGACCGTCGACGCTCTTCTCCCTCAAGTAGAAGGTGTGTGTGGTTGCAGAAACAACAGGACGAGGCACGAAAATCAACAGGAACCACACACATAAACACGCTCTCTTCTGTCCTAAATCACTGAACGCACAACTTAGAACATTTGAACATCTTTGCATTAGTTTGGCAGCGGTTGCTGCAGCTCTGTCACGGTTTAGTTTAACAGCATTCCTTTAAAAAGAAAATATCACTGCTGCTCTTCATGTTGTTTTTACATTACTGTTTAGCCTCATGGTAAAATCTATCAAACCACTTCACAGGTATAAACAGTGCCTTTTGCAAAAAATTACTCTTAAGTTATTGTTTTAGGTCTTTATATTTTGCTTTCATTCAGCCGATCACTTAAGATTAAAGTTTTAAAATGATGGGAATTCTTTGCAATATCATCCAACGTTTACACCAAGTTAGTGATAATTATTTGGCACTTCATTAAACACTCACCTCTGTTTCTGTACAGGCTGTAGAGGATGTAACTTAACGAGTTAATTACTTATTAACATGTAAGGAAACTGGAACAAACGTAGTGTACATTTGTTAATTATTTAAATAATTAAAAAGACTAGGGAGGATTGAAGCGCTCACTGTAATTCAGCCAACTAATTTCATCCGTGTGTTACCCCCCCCCCCCCCCCCCCCCCCCTCTCCGTGTGTTACCCACCCCCCCCCTCTCCGTGTGTTACCCCCCCCATTCCCAGGTATTGATTTGAAGTGATTGAGATGATTCCCGTTTGCCTTTGCTGTGGTTACAGTGATCATTATAGAGTAGAGTTACTGTGCTCCCCTTGTGATTCCCTGTGTTTGTCCAGAGTGATGTTTTCTTAGGTCTGGGTCCCTTCTAGGAAAGAACAACACTTGAAGGGTATTAGGAGTGTTAACCACCTGATAGCATGTACGTATCCTGTACCCTCCATCCAAAAGGTGACAGGGCAGACTGTTAAGCATCACATTGTGTCACGCGAGGACAGAAACGTCAATAGTGTGATGACATGTTGGCTGCGCTTGGTGGGTTTGTTTACCCGAGCGTCCACTTTTCACCAGCTTCTATTGCAAGCAGACAAATTTTACTGCTGTGACCATAGAGAGAGGTCTAGAAATCCCACGCCCATCAGCTCATCAATAACTATAATAAAGGGGTACTGTGAAAGGATTCGGTCAGCTATGCACTGAAAACACAGCGGAGGGGAGGCTGCTGTGTAGGTCTGTAAAGGGGGAGGGTGCAATCTATTTAACTCTCAGGGCCGACTCAAACACGCCCACCGTTAAAATAAATAAATGCATCCTGTTATTTTACACTTTTTTTGTAAATATATGAAATAAAATAATGGTATAATGCAAATGATTTTGTTGTTGTGCAATATTTAATTTACATTAGTAGTAACGAGTGATATAACAAGTACATTTATTCAGGTGTTGTGCAATTCTGGAATACTTGCACTTGAATATTTCCATTTTATGTCAAACACTCACTCACACACACTACCGAACACAAGATCTCCCTAGTTTGTATTTTCTTAACACCACAGACAGCTTTCATTTTCTGCAAGCTATATGTTGTCTTGACTCATTAACATATTGGTGAAGGAATACAGAAAAAGAAGCAAAAATAGGGACACAAAAAAATAAATGTAAACAAAAGAATAAATCATGAAAATGAAAAAAAAAAAAATATTCTGTGTATATTTATTTTCTAATTAATTATTATTATTCGATAATTGAGGCTTTTATATATTTATTTATTCTAGTAGGAGCTTTGGTCCTCCACAGTCTTGTAGGTGTAAAGTCTATATCGTAAATACATAGACTGTAGAAATATACTATTTAGATTAGTTATGATAATATAGTCACCAGGGCTCCGGTCAGTTTAGTTCTACGTGCTGTATATCTATCTTCCGCCGCCGTGGAGCTTTCTGCGTCAAATTCTCACTTCACAACTTTATTGTTCACACAACCGGAAGACAAAACGGGCTACGTGTCAGGAAAAAGGAGAATCGGCTAATTGGGCGAAGGCGATCAGGCCGCCTGAGTTCACCTGTTTGGAATATTAGAGTTGTTTTTATTATTCGTGGGGAGTTATATTTGACCACATCATTAACATTGTGACTTGTATTGTTGTCAAGGGACGATGTTAACCAAATTTGAAACGAAGTCGGCCCGTGTCAAAGGTAAGAGTTTGTCAGCTGCAGTTAGCTTAGAAGCTAACGTTAGCTGACGTTTTCCTGCTCAGTTGTTTATCCTTTTAAAATGATGTCTGTAAATGATTCAATTGCTTCTTTTATTTTGTTAATGTATCTCAAATTCCAACTTTGAATCATTTATGTCACGTCTTGTGTTCAAATGTAGTGATGTTGAACGGACACTACCTGGATGTTTCTTTTGCTATCTAACGTTAGCTATCGTAACTAAATGACAGTAATTCGCTAAACTTGACCACTTGACATGATTTCCTTGCTGATATATAACAGTTAGTAAGCTGACTCCTCATCGGCTGGAGTTTAATGGTATGGGTTTACTGGCATTATGAGTTGGTTGATCAGCTGTTTTACATTTCAGGCCTGAGTTTCCATCCCAAGAGGCCATGGGTTCTTGCAAGTTTGCACAACGGAGTCATCCAGCTGTGGGACTATCGGATGTGCACACTGATTGACAAGTTTGACGAGCATGATGGTAAGGCAGTGATGTGGCTGATGTCGTATATTACTATTGTTTTATCTTCCACACTGTTCCTTGATAGATGTGTGATGTAATTGATGTGTCTTTACCCACAGGCCCCGTCAGAGGAATTGATTTCCACAAACAGCAGCCTCTGTTTGTGTCTGGAGGAGATGACTACAAAATCAAGGTGAGACTGCTTCAGCACTGGCATGTTGCCACACAAATGTTATAGAGGGGACAGGTTCTGCACCATACAGTTTGTAGTATGCTTATGTAGCTTGATTTCTATATCTCAGCAGATGTTTAAGGTGTCATAGATGTGATGTCTGCTGTATGAAGCTGTTATGTCTTGCATATTAAAACATCTATTGTATTGATACTCCATATAATAATTAGAATAAATCCATACACTAAACATGTATATGGTGAGTAAATATTCCTATTTTAACCAGGTGTGGAACTACAAACTGAGACGCTGCCTCTTCACTCTCCTTGGACACCTCGACTACATCAGAACCACCTTCTTCCACCATGTGAGTCGTTCTGCCACTGACATCTGCTTCCTATCCATTATATAACATATTTCAAGATACAGCGTGACAAAGACTCTGTATATTGTTGTCCATGCAAAAAAAGTAAATATGGAATGAATTAAACCATTTCCTCTTCCGCAGGACTACCCCTGGATTCTGAGCGCCTCAGATGACCAGACTATTCGCATCTGGAACTGGCAGTCCAGGACCTGCGTCTGGTAAGAACTTTTTTAAACTGAGAAACACAATTCAAAAAGTTATTTGCTTAGTTGTACAAAAGATTGAGATATTGGGCATTTACTTTGGTTTCACAAATCACCCAACCTCTGTTTAACAACATTTCAGGGAAAGCATTATAATGATCATTGTTATTACCCTGTTAATGTTAAGATGACCTGGGATCTAATATTTCTATATATATTCCTCTTTTCCTCCTCATCCACAGTGTGCTGACCGGCCATAATCACTATGTGATGTGCGCCCAGTTCCACCCAGCGGAGGACCTGGTGGTGTCAGCCAGTCTGGATCAGACCGTGCGAGTGTGGGATATTTCCGGTGAGGGCCTGGGGACGGCTGACCAGAGCACAGCGGTCTGGGTGGAGGAAGGGGTGGGAGGGCAGAGTGGTATGAAGGACGAGGAAGAAGCAGGAACGGGATAAATGAAAGTCCCGTATCACCTCTTCTTCCTCTCCTACTTGTAGGACAGATCTCTATGGGCTGTTTGCAGAAACACCTCCTTTCAGGAAAGACAGAAAGGGGAATAGATGTATTGTCAGAACACAGTTATAGTGTGGTATTTCTAAATGAAATGCTGCACTGTAAATAAGTGTTCTGAAGGAAGCAGTTTACAGATCAGAGCTGTAAGACAATTGGAAATGGGAGGTGTTTCTGATTCCTCTGCATGCTCTTAAACTCTATATGTGTTGATGGTATTTCTTGCTTCCTGTTTCTTTTCCCTAACTAAACCATTAACTCATCTACTATCACTTTCTTACATGTGACCATGTATAAGATGTGGATCTGTAACTGTTTCCTGTCCTTGGGATGTATTTCTTTCACATTTTCTCGCACAGAGCATGATTGCATTTATACATACCGCTTTTATGTGCGCCTAATATCATATGATGTCATAGCACGGCGTAGGAATGTCATGTTTGACTCACGTGCACGTCATCCAGTTTAACATGAAAGTAAGGCTCACTTTCTCCGTACTGCTTCCCATACTGTTGTTATACCATTGGTATAAAATGCATCAAGTAAAACAGCCATAACTACCGTACTAACTGGTTTGAACTTAAACTTCCCCAGTTCTGACTTCTCGCCTGACATTTTGCACGACTGGCTCAACATCTCAAAATATAAAATGAAATATATGAAAGTCACCATGTTGTTATTAACTTCATTCCTAACCCACACATGTGAGTCAGATTCTAATAACTCTGCATGGGACTTAAACATCTGTGCAGAAACGTGCATGAGCATCTAAGAATATTAAAAAAACCTCCTCATTTTCCTGACACCCAACGCCCCATCAGAGCACGTCTTTACAACGCCAAGCCCCATCCATCCCACCCTCATCAGCCAAGTCCACGCGCTCCCTGTGTCCACCTTATCCCATGCTCTCCCTGGAAACATCCACACCTGCACATGGGTTCCTAGTTCCATCTCTTTCCCCCCCCCTGTGTCATCTCTCCGTGCTGTTGAAGTATCTGTTCACCACGTTGTTTGAATGGGCCGGACTCACGACTGCAGTCTGTGCTTTCTCAATCCTTTTTATTCCTGATCTCATTTGAGTCTGGGAGGTAATCAGTATCTTTCACTGCTGTCCAATTCAAATCATGAGCAATTGTGATTTGTTTTCTGTACGCAAGTGATTCATTGACCCGAACAACCTCACTGTCACAGCCGTGATTGTTTCCAGACTCAAGTTTGCGGGGAATGAGAGAGCAGAGGTTGTATTGGTGACGTGTTTCCACCCTGTGTGTGTGTTCAGTAGTCCAACAGATCTCCCTCCTTGTATAATTCCCCTCTGTTACCTCTCCTCTGATATTGCTTCATATTTCATTATTTTAATCATTTGTACCTTGTTTTCCATGTTGTTCTTCCTCCCCTGTATTGTGGCTGTGCCTTGTGTAACATAAATATGGCTCCTTCGTTGCCCTGAATGTTGGTTCCAGGTCTGAGGAAGAAGAACCTGTCTCCAGGCGCTGTGGAGACGGATGTGCGCGGCATCTCTGGTGTTGACTTGTTCGGCGCCTCCGATGCCGTTGTCAAGCATGTCCTTGAGGTGAGCGTGTGTGTGGTGTGAGTGAATCAACCCTTAACTTTGACAGGTGAGTGTTTACATTTAAAAACAATGAGTGGTCTTTCTGCAACGCTCTCCTGTCTGACGCTACATTTTAATATCCACTAGTATTAACTCATGGTGGTAAAATGATGCTACGTTAGTGTAAAAATAACTTTGTTTCCTTTCCACTGTAAAGAGAAACAAGCTTAGCATTGTAAAGAGACTTTCCGGAGCGTCACTGACTTCAAAGTTCTGTTCATGGAAAATACCAAGTAAATGAGTTTTTAGTCTTAATGTAGCACCTCGAGGCAGCGCTCTGCATTACATCACGTCCTGCTGGGGGGTTTCAGTCCTGACTTATTCATTCTTAAGGTCAAGAAATGTTCAGCCTTTGGTGATAAAATGACGTCACCTGGGTTGGGTTTTAAAGTCAATACCAGTCGTGTGTCAGCCAATGAAAGTAAAGGAAAATTAAAAAGGCACACAACCAGGCACGGTCACACACACACAACCAGGCACGGTCACACACACAACCAGGCACGGTCACACACGCAACCAGGCATGGTCACACACACAACCAGGCACGGTCACACACACAACCAGGCACGGTCACACACACACAACCAGGCACGGTCACACACACACAACCAGGCACGGTCACACACACACAACCAGGCACGGTCACACACACACAACCAGGCACGGTCACACACACAACCAGGCACGGTCACACACACAACCAGGCACGGTCACACACACACAACCAGGCACGGTCACACACACACAACCAGGCACGGTCGCACACACAACCAGGCACGGTCGCACACACAACCAGGCACGGTCGCACACACAACCAGGCACGGTCGCACACACAACCAGGCACGGTCGCACACACAACCAGGCACGGTCACACACACACACACACACACAACCAGGCACGGTCGCACACACAACCAGGCACGGTCACACACACAACCAGGCACGGTCGCACACACAACCAGGCACGGTCGCACACACACAACCAGGCACGGTCACACACACAACCAGGCACGGTCACACACACACACACACACAACCAGGCACGGTCGCACACACAACCAGGCACGGTCACACACCCACACAACCAGGCACGGTCACACACACACAACCAGGCACGGTCACACACACACACACACACACAACCAGGCACGGTCACACACACAACCAGGCACGGTCACACACACACACACACACAAACCAGGCACGGTCACACACACACACACACACAACCAGGCACGGTCACACACACACACACACACACAACCAGGCACAGTCACACACACAACCAGGCACAGTCACACACACAACCAGGCACGGTCGCACACACAACCAGGCACGGTCGCACACACAACCAGGCACGGTCACACACACACAACCAGGCACGGTCACACACACACACACACACACACAACCAGGCACGGTCACACACACAACCAGGCACGGTCACACACACACACACACACAACCAGGCACGGTCACACACACACACACACACAACCAGGCACGGTCACACACACACACACACACAACCAGGCACGGTCGCACACACAACCAGGCACGGTCACACACAACAGCACCACACACACAATCAGGCACGGTCTGGTTTAATTTTATTTTTGGTGTGACTTGACTTTGTGTCTCTGTGTCCAGGGACACGACCGCGGCGTCAACTGGGCTGCCTTCCACCCCACCATGCCGCTCATTGTGTCCGGAGCCGACGACAGGCAGGTGAAGATCTGGAGGATGAACGGTGAGAGTCTCAGACGCCACTAGTTAACGTTCATCAACAAGCTGCTGCTCAGTGTCGCTGAAGCTTGT
Organism: Cottoperca gobio; assembly: GCF_900634415.1. Classification (NCBI taxonomy): domain Eukaryota; kingdom Metazoa; phylum Chordata; class Actinopteri; order Perciformes; family Bovichtidae; genus Cottoperca; species Cottoperca gobio. Next base: position 4,385,722 of record NC_041371.1, on the reverse strand, counting down.
GTTCATTTATTCTGTCACTCGCATTAAAACATAAAAGCTCGGGTCTATTCTATTTCACATCAGTTACAACAACGCATAATGTTTAAATGCATCTACGTCTTCATCACAGCATCATTCTTCTGCTTCTCAGTACTTGAGTTTGTATTTTATAGCATCTACATTATAAGGACTGCTGAGTTTATTTATTTAGTCATTTGTTTCCATCCTCACTGCATTTTGAAGAACTGTACATACTTGTGTTTATTTATTACCCCCTCTTGTGACTGCAGTATAAATGCACTGTATATTCTAAACATGTCGATTTAACTCGTACCCAGTGTTTACATTTCTTTGGTCTTTTTGTTTCCCACCCTCTTCTGTGCTCCCTCTTCTCCCACGGTCCAGAGTCCAAGGCCTGGGAACTGGATACGTGCCGCGGTCACTACAACAACGTGTCCTGTGCCGTCTTCCACCCGCGCCAGGAGCTCATCCTGTCCAACTCTGAGGACAAGAGCATCCGGGTGTGGGATATGTCCAAGAGGACCGGAGTGCAGACCTTCCGGCGGGACCACGATCGCTTCTGGGTGCTGGGGGCTCACCCGAACCTCAACCTGTTTGCTGCTGGTAGGTGGTGACACTGATCTGCATCTGTACACATTTAACGAGGTCTAAAAGGAGCCTCACTTTGTATATGCGAGACACTGAAAGACGGTCCGTGCGTCCTTCAGGTCATGACAGTGGCATGATCGTGTTCAAGCTGGAGCGCGAGCGCCCGGCATACGCTGTGCACGGCAACATGCTGTACTACGTGAAGGACCGATTCCTCCGCCAGCTGGACTTCAACAGCAGCAAGGACACTGCTGTCATGCAGCTCCGCAGGTAGGTCATCTTTACTGATTCTCAATCCACCCCGACTTCAGGCTTTCGTTGTACTACATTAAGTATTTGGAGTGAGTGCAACATGTGGTTTTATGTATTTCCATGTCCTAGTGGCTCGAAGTTCCCAGTGTTCAGCATGTCTTACAACCCTGCTGAGAACGCTGTCCTGCTCTGCACTGTAAGTATCTCCCAATCCAAACACACACACACACTCACACACACACACACACACACACACACACTGGTATATACAGTCACTTAAACTAATTGTTTTCCATATGTGTTATGTAATACTCTTTTCCTCCTGCAGAGGGCAACCAACCTGGAGAACAGCACCTACGACCTTTACTCCATTCCCAAAGAGAGCGACTCTCAAAACCCCGATGGTAAAGAAAGAACTCGTTAAAGTTTTACTGTTTTTCCTCACGCTTGGCTTTGTAAACGGCAAAGTGCTTGACATTCATTTCCTTTTCAGAGTGATTATATGTAGTTAAATGTCACGGCTTCCTTGCTGCTGTATCATTGCCGTTACTTTAATGCCACATTTCCACTGCTTGGTGGTTTGTCACACCCTAAAGTGTTGAAATATACTTTACGATGTTGTCAAAAGTAACAGAGTCTGTCTGTTTCTCAGCGCCGGAGGGGAAGAGGTCCTCTGGTCTGACTGCAGTCTGGGTGGCCAGGAACAGATTTGCCGTCCTGGACCGTATGCACTCTGTAAGTCCGTTTGCAGGTGTAGAAAACAGTTTTGACAAAGAACGGAGTAATATCTTGACGAGGATTTAATTGTGCACTTCTAATAACATCTCCGTCCTCTTTTTTATTTTAAGCTTCTGATTAAGAACCTGAAGAATGAAATTGTGAAGAAAGTTCAGGTGCCGAGCTGCGAGGAGATCTTCTACGCCGGGACGGGCTCGTTGCTGCTGCGCGATGCCGATGGCGTCACGCTGTTCGACGTGCAGCAGAAACGCTCTCTGGCCACGGTGAAGATCGCCAAGGTCAAGTACGTGGTGTGGAGTGCCGACACCAGCCACGTGGCTCTGCTGGCGAAACACGGTGGGTAGATGAGATGGATGTACAGACAAGGAGTCACAAGATCTTATTGTGTCCTCTGAACTTTGTGCTGCTCGAGCTGAGGCTCTGAAACATCAGAGACATGAGTCCTGTCTGGACGCTGTTGACACTCATTTGATTTGAACAGACATATTTGTGTAACTCCAGACGGCAAATCTCCTCTAAGTCTAAATAGTTTTGCTCCCTCAGCCATCATGATCTGCAACCGTAAGCTGGAGAGTCTGTGCAACATTCACGAGAACATCCGAGTGAAGAGTGGAGCCTGGGACGAGAGTGGAGTCTTCATCTACACCACCTCCAACCACATCAAATACGCCCTCACCTCTGGGTATGTGTTCATTTAACACAAGCAGATCCTTACAACTCCACCTGTTGGTTAAACTTTTACCAGCAAACTAAATATGTAAAGCAACATAAGATCTTGCGGCGTAAGTACTGGAATTAAGTCAACAAGTACCAGACAGATTTGTGAATCTCAACATGTTAGAACAGATTCAAAAGAATGTAATAGTGTATTAGTTATCAGCAGTTTTCTGTTGTGTCTCCTGCAACATTACATTTAAAGGTTTTACAGGGTGTTTTCTGAAACGTGGTCCTTTCTCATTGTGCTCCTCCTGCAGTGACCATGGCATCATCAGAACCCTGGATCTGCCCATCTACGTGACCCGTGTGAGAGGAAACAGTGTTTACTGCCTGGACAGGGAGTGCAGGCCGCGCGTCCTCACCATTGACCCCACAGAGTACCGCTTCAAACTGGCTCTGGTCAACCGCAAATATGATGAGGTGGGTCTGTGGTGCTCATTGTCTTTGTGAAGGATTTATCGGAGTATAGTGTGCCTGCTTCTTTGTGCAACAGTGTAGCGTCTCTAATCTAAAGTTGATAAACATTCCTCTTATCGTCGTCCCTGCAGGTGCTCCACATGGTGCGTAATGCTAAGCTGGTGGGCCAGTCCATCATTGCCTACCTGCAGAAGAAGGGTTACCCTGAGGTGGCGCTGCACTTTGTCAAAGATGAGAAGACGCGCTTTAGTCTGGCTCTGGAGTGTGGAAACATCGAGGTGAGCGGCTGCTGGACAAACTGTATAGTTAGGGAACATTTGATATCTGCTGTATTGTTTGATTTAGTCAAAATGTAACATTTCTGTTTCTCATACATCCAGGTGGCTCTGGAGGCAGCCAAGGCCCTGGATGAGCGCAGCTGCTGGGAGCGTCTGGGTGAAGCTGCACTGCTGCAGGGTCACCACCAGGTCGTGGAAATGTGCTACCAGAGGACCAAGAACTTCGACAAGCTCACCTTCCTCTACCTCATCACCGGTAACCTGACCAAGCTGCGCAAGATGATGAAGATCGGTGAGAGATGGAGACTGTGAAAGATCCTTTAATGAACAAAGATGTGGTGGTTTGGTTGGAGGTTTGTGTGTCTTGCATGTCAGTGAACTTATATCTAATACTCCTTGTTTGTAGCTGAGATAAGGAAGGACATGAGCGGTCACTACCAGGCAGCGCTCTACCTGGGAGACGTCAGTGAGAGGGTCCGCATCCTGAAGAACTGTGGACAGAGTGAGTTACGTTACATTCACACGCTCATTCATATTTATCAAGCTGTTACCTGCACACATGAGCAGCCCTGTTGTCCACCTCTTTGTTTAGAAATGACTGCAGTGCCTGTATGTTGCAGTGGCATGACCCAGCGTGTGCAATGAGAACAAACCTCTTTTGTTATGTATTTAATTTGAAGAGCAATTAAGGTTTAATCATCTTAGTTTGCACCATACCATGAAGCAGTGTTGTTGTGTACATTGTTGACAAAGGAGCAAGACGCCAACATGTGTAACTGTCTGTGTTTCCAGAGTCCCTGGCTTACCTGACTGCAGCCACTCATGGGCTGGATGAAGAGGCTGAGGCGCTGAAGGAGACCTTTGACCTAGAAAAGGAGACGGTGTGTTGAGAAAACATTCTCTGTACCTTCATAAACACGACCTGAACACGCAGTCTGAAACAGAAGCCGTGCCCTCACTTCATTGTAGCACAAATCCATAATTCTGATGAGAGATAATGATGGATGTTGTGTCTTGTAGGTGCCGGAGGTTGATCCCGATGCACAGCTGCTGCAGCCTTCTCCACCCATCAACCCTCTGGACACCAACTGGCCTCTGCTCACTGTATCAAAGGGCTTCTTTGAGGGAGCCATTTCAGCCAAGGGTGAGTCATCAGTCTTGACAGATGCACATACAGTATACATATTGTATCTGATCACAAAATATATAATAACTTTATTTATCCTGAAGGAAAGTCTTGTGCCAGAGATGTGTGTACTGTTTTTAACTTCTGCAGGGACTGTTGTGTGATGTTAGTGTGTATAGTGTTCATTATTATTGTCACACACACATCACTTGTATAAGTTGTGGAAACTTGTGGCAGATGCCAGAGTGAGAACAGTGTGTGTCTGTTGTAGGGAAGGCAGGTCAGATGGCTGCCGACGTGGACATGGAAGCCCCCGGAGGCGAGGGCTGGGGAGACGACGCTGAGCTTCAGCTGGATGAAGGTACATTCAGCGTAACGTTAAAGAACATTCTCTACCTGACCTTACAGTGTCTGCATTGTTGTGTATGAATTAATGTTTATCTCTCCTCGTCCTTTCCCTGTCACTCAGATGGCTTCATGGATGCCCAGGATGGATTAGGGGAAGAAGGGGCGAAGGAGGAGGGAGGAGGCTGGGAGGTGGAGGAAGACCTGGACCTTCCTCCAGAGCTGGTGAGAGCAGCTACATCCTTGCAAATCCCACCACCACTAAAACAGGGCTAACACTAGAGACGAGAACAATGATGATTTCACGTGAAGTCTATTAAACATTTAGTGGAAGTGACCGGCCCATATAGTGTCAGCGTTACCTGTTCTCCTACTTCACCTTCTCGCCCTAACGATGGTGAATGTTTAAATGTCTTATTACAATGTGCGTCTCCCAACCATCAGGACATACCGGCTGGTGCAGGTGGAGGAGCAGAAGACGGCTTCTTTGTCCCACCGACCAAAGGCATGAGTCCCACACAGATGTGGTGCAACAACTCCCAGCTGCCAGTGGACCACATCCTGGCTGGCTCCTACGAAACTGCCATGAGAGTATGTACACCATTTGTATTAACTCTGTGTGGAAAATTAGAGCATCAATTGTGTTGTAGTGTTAATTTACTGCTCTGCTTCCGTACCACAGTTGCTCCACGATCAGGTCGGGGTTGTGAGCTTCGAGCCCTACAAGCCGCTGTTCATGCAGACGCTGTCCAGAGGCCGCACCTGTTACCTGGGGCTGCCTTCCCTGCCCTGCCTGCGTGGCCATCCTCAGAGGAACTGGAAGGTACAGCTGATCTTTGTCCTCTCTTAGTAAGAATGTATGTTCCTCTAGGTGTGGATTCACTTTCCATTTATTTAAAATAACAACATACATTCTTTATTACACCTTTTCCTGTTATTTTAGTGAATGTAAATATGCAAATAAACAAATCTGGTTTTCTTTTAGGACTGCGGCTTAAAGCAAGGACTGCCTGCTGTGGGCCTGCGCCTCTCCGACCTCATCGCCCGCCTGCAGCAGTGCTACCAGCTGACTACGTCCGGGCGCTTTGAGGAAGGTGTTGAGCGCTTCAGAGTCATCCTGCTCTCTGTGCCTCTGCTGGTGGTGGACAACAAGCAGGAGATTGCAGAGGTGAGCACCAAACCTGCTGTGAATTGCGATCAGTTTAAACTCCAAATGCAGTATGAATTACTGCAATGTGTCCTGCAAACAGGCTGCTTGTTTAGCATAGATACCTGAATATATTTGTGATCTGTGTTTCAGGCTCAGCAGCTGATCACTATCTGCAGAGAGTACATTGTGGGTTTGACCATGGAGACGGAGAGGAAGAAATTGCCTAAAGACACTTTGGATCAGCAGAAGAGGCTGTGTGAGGTAAATATCTGGAGCTCGCTGATGTCCTCCCTTCAGTCGCAGCAGCAACCAGCGCCGGGGAAAGAACAAGAATATGAAATGTGCTTTATGGCGCCTTCATGTCTGGAATCCTCATGAATCTCCCACATGTTTGATAATAAAGTTGCTCTGACTCTGAAGTCCCCTTGATTACGAATGTCAAAGCGGTTGTTGTAGACTGACCATCGTCTACAAAGTGATGCTTCTGTTTCATTCCTTTAGCCTAATGTTCTTGTGTTCTGTTTTACCTACAGATGGCGGCTTATTTCACCCACTGTAATCTCCAGCCAGTCCACATGGTGCTGGTGTTGCGTACAGCTCTGAACCTCTTCTTCAAACTGCGTAACTTCAAGACAGCTGCCAGCTTTGCTCGCCGCCTGCTCGAGCTGGGGCCGAAGCCAGATGTTGCACAGCAGGTCGGTTGTGCGACATCATAGCTTCATTTAGTGGGATTCTTGTTGACATTAGTTATCACGTTTCTCATCTTTTACCATCTTGTTAAAATTCTCCCCACCATTCAGACCCGCAAGATTTTGGCAGCCTGTGAGAAGACCCTCACAGACGCCCACCAGTTGAACTACGACCCCCACAATCCATTCGACCTGTGCGCTGCGTCTTTCGTCCCTCTGTACCGCGGACGTCCTGTTGAGAAGTGCCCTCTGTCTGGAGCCTGCTACTGCCCCACGTACAAAGGCCAGATCTGCAGGGTCACACAGGTAGGTCGGGACTCGCGACGGCCATGTACAACTCCAGTCAACCTGAAAAGCTCTTCAAATTATAGATTGCATTTATATTATGCCTTTAACCAAATCTAACTGAAACACACTTGTTACAAGTGTTGACACTAATTTCTCTGCATATGGGAGTAAGAAAATTAAATAATGAAGAAAATTGATGCATTAAAGTAGTATTAACAGATGTGTTATCAGAAGGATTAGTGAGGGGCTTCCTGGTGGTTGTATGTCTGTGTCTCTACTGAATAGAATAGAATAGAATAGAAGAATAAACGGACATTAGGTGCGTTATTGTCTTCATTATTTACCTGTAACCTTTAATTTCACTTTATTTTCTAGGCGACTGAGATCGGTAAGGATGTGATCGGTCTGCGTGTGAGTCCACTTCAGTTCCGCTAAGAGGAGGTGGAGTAGACCAGACGAGGAGAAGAAAGACATCCACACTTACTCTGTAGAAAAAGTACAATTATTGACATGGAAAATGAAAGCGGAGATATATACGTTTGCTCACATTGTTGTTAAACCTGTTAAATCCTTTTAACTATCTTATTCCATGCATCGCCTATTCTGCTAAAAATCTATTTCTTGTTGGCGCTGCATCTTTGTGCTGTGGCTTTATTAGGGCTGTAACTGTTGTCTCTTTTCTGACTTGTAAAAGATGAATAAATACAAAATGAGCAGCATTGCTGTGTATCTGGGAAAGAATAAATAAAAAGGCCTGTTCATCAACAGAAATGTGTTTGTATGGTTTGTTTGCTTTTGAGGTGGTTATGTGGTCACAGCTTTGTTATCAATGCTATAAAAAGGTAAGTGTTTTATGGTAGGCTATATGGAAGTGGTTAAGTAATATCCAAAGTGCACAACAGGACAGGAGTCACAAGGGAAATAAACACTCCTGGTTTGGCATTAGTGTCTTAAATTAAGAGTTTTGATTTGGAAAAAAATGTATTCGTTTTTTACGTGAACGTATGTTTTCACCTGCTCTGAAGATAACGTTTAATAAAATACATAAAACATTTATTAATCCCGCTGCCGGGATCTAGAGCTGCCATTTTGAATGAGTCCGTCTCCTTTCAAGGGAACGGAACCAAACAGCGGAACCCGGACGCTTTCCATGTCAACACCTACTGTTGTGTTCTTCTGCTTTTCTAACCAGGAAGATGGATTTGCTGTCGAACAAATGGATAGTTAATTTGCTAGTTTGTTGGTTTTTCATAGGTAAGTTGTATTCTGACACTGCTTGGTTTTAATGTCGACGTATCTGTTGATGAGCGGAGTTTGATTCTGTATCAGGCGGTTAGCTTGATGTACTTCTTTGTGCTCGGAGCTAGCCGGATGCTAGGCTAGTCATCGTTAGCAAAAGCAGCCGTTTGGCTTAAATCTCCATTGCCGGGTGTTTATACAAGTTTTACAATGGAGTTTGGTGTTGGGTTGATTCTTGAGCCATTTATATTAACTGGAACTTCAGAAACAATCATGAGCCTGAATCTATTTAAGTATTTTCGACGACTTTTCTTTAAGACAGTCATAGATTGGGTCTGCCCTCTTGGTATGGGCGACCCAGCATCAGCGTGACTGCTCGTGATGCCCCGGCTGCAGCTGCCTAGAGCTAGAGGGATTAAATGCTAACGTCATTCCAAAGTACATAAAACATATCGTTGTTTAATTTTGATTTGGTTGTCACGAAACGCAGAAAGCAGGTGAAGCAACAAATAAGGTTATGTTTTAATCTCCAGGGTGCCCTGGTAAATTCGGCATACAGATGATCCACCACTATGTTTCAATTTAATAGTTTTTTCATTTTACATTACCTTTACTGCTGTTCCTCTGAGTGCAGTAATTAGTGGTGAAGGCTGAAGGACCAACAGGTGAATAACGCTGGAAAAGTGTATTGAAAAATGCATGTTGGCCTTATAGATTAAAGTTATGAAAAGAGCACACAAATTAGCACTGACCCATAGTATACAAAGTATAATATTTATAGTAAAGGGATCTGCTTCTCTGATCAATTAAAACCCACTCATCTGTGACAGAAATGTTCTTTCTTTATAATGCAGTCTTGCTGAAACCTATGCCCTAATGTTATAGTGCTCTCCTTGTGCAGTTGTTAAAGTGTTTTTTATTCCTTGCAGGTGTCGGCTGTAATTCAGTGGAAAAGAAGATTTATGTGCATCTCAATTACACTGTCCCGTGTGTGAGGCTGCTCAATGCAACACATCAAATAGGCTGCCAGTGTGAGTAAAGCAATAGATTTAAAGTGATGCTAAGTACTTGTCATGTGAATACAACATACATCAGTGACACTCAAGACAAGTAAATATACGTGTTACTGTTAGCACTTAACTGTAGAGTGTGTGTGTCCTCATGCTTACCACACAGTCTACTAAAATGTGTTTTTCAAATAATTTCTGTGTGGTTGCTCCAGGCAGTTCACATTTTGAAACAAATCAATGATGTGGCTTTGTGGGACAGAAATTAATTCAAGAAAAAGATAAAAGCACACAGGTAAATATCTGTTTTAAAAGCTGTGAGATCGAGTGTACTGTTATACTGAAGAGAAAGGCCCAGCAGCCGCTTGTCTGTGTTGTGTCAAAACGTTTCACACATCAATTAGATAAACTATAAGGACATTTGTATCTAGCACAGCTGTTGAATCTCCTCTTTTGGATTTCAGCCCATTTGTCAGGTAATGTGGGCGTGCTCCATGTGCTCGAGTCGGAGGAAAACGTGGACTGGGTCGTGCGCACTGGTCCCAATCCTCCTTATCTGGTCATCCTGGAGTCTCCGCTCTTTACCAGGTACATAACCCGTCTCCCCCTGCAGGAGAAGTATCCACAGTAGTTCCTAATGGGAGTAAGTGCCGGGCTTCGTTAATCACATTTCAAATGTTTAGAATCCAACACTAAATCCACGGAAAACCAACTTTGTGTCATCACGCAACACCAAGACGCCATTGTAAATTGAAATTAAGTGAGAAACATGAGCTTCTTTTTCACTTCTTTCTCCGTCTTTCCAGCTGCCGCTACGGTTCACCCACTCATCTATTTTCATGATATTTGTCTGTCATTCAACACCAAACCTGGCTTCCCAGTCACGCTGAACAAACGTAAACGCCAACGTGATTGCGTTTGTTGCTGCAGTTGCCAGTTTAGGGCAGTTAACGATTGCATTATATTGAATGTAATGTGGTTTATCGAAATGCCATTTAAAAGATTTTATTGAACTTATTGAGTATTATTTAGCAACTATTCATAACTGATATATTCTAAATGAACATTTCCATTTCCAAAGTACCCCCATGTGTACGAGTAGCCCCATTTGAGAATTAATAAAGATTAAATAATAGTGAAAATAAGTATTGGTTGTTAAATAACAAATCTATTTACAGTAGCAGCTGGGGGAGGAGTTATTACATTGTCACAGAAATGTACTGTACAATACATTTGTCAAATTCCACCTGTCTAACCCTGAGGAAAGAAACTTGAACTACATTTTAATCCCATGTCTGACCTGAATTTCTACCCGTATCGTTTTCTCCTGCCCCGTGCCGTCTGTCTGTCAGATCCATCATGATGAAGTTGAAGAACGGCTTCCAGCAGGGTGGCCGGCGTTGCTGTTATAGTGCCACGCACAAACCCCTCCGAGGGCTTCTCTCCACACACCACCTGTCCCAACGAGAACACGGGTGAGTGAGGGTTTGCCTGCTGAGACTTGCAGAAATTAATTGTAGTTTTCTGATCCTCAGAGGGCACGGCGCATGAAATGACATGCTGCAGTGTGTTCAGTGTTCGTGCTCTGTGAACACTTTCTGCAACATGTGTGACCTGACAACACAGATTTGATTTCTCGTCGCTTTTTTATTTCGTATGTTCTGAGACATAAAGTCAAGGGTGCGTGTGTGACCAGAGTTACTTTTTTTTAATTAGCTGCGCGAGAATAGCTTCAGACAGACGATGCAAAAGGCCGTCGTCCAGTGTTTTCATAAAGCTAAATGTTTTGTTATTTTCCAACGTTAAATATCAGTCAGCGGATGTAACGAGAGATGGGACGTGAGAGGAGCCGCTGGTTCTGGAAGGTTGTTTTCCACAATTACAAAATGACAAGCTGCAAAGTCGCCCTGGTCTGGAAAAAACATTTCATTCCCTCTGCGATCACCGCCATGATCAAATTAAAATAAGCACTTTAACCCGAGCTGTAGCGCTGCTCTTGTCAACTGTAGTTCTGACAGTTTTAATCCACTCTTACACGCGTGTGTGAAAATGTTTGTTTGATGTTGAGCCCTGTTTGTGTTGCTTTGTGACAGACACTAGTGTTTCTCATCTTAAATACTTCTCGATGCATACGTGTAGAAATCAGGAAGCTAGACACCAACAACAGTTTCAGTTTCAATGTATTTACAGAAATCTGCTCATGCAGCGCACGCTTCATGCTTCATGCTTCATGCTTCATGCTTCATGCTTCATGCTTCATGCTTCATGCTTCATGGTGCTGACTACATTGTATGTGTTTCCCTCAGGCGTGTATTCAGAGCACTACGATCCGGAGTTGGCTCATTGTAACGTGACCGTGTGGAACCCTTTAGGAAACGGTTTGTCCTACGAGGAGTTCGATTTCCCCATCTTCTCTATGAAAGAGAACAAAGACACTCGGGTCATACGGAAGGTAATCAGACGGGGATCGTGGGGGGGGGGGGGGGATTTGCGGCAAAATCTGATATTTTCTCTGTTAATCACTTTGTTGTCACTAAATGGCCGTCGAATTGTTTTCCAGTTGCTTGTGTACAGTTATAAAAGAGTCTACTCTGAACTTGTCGTGGTTGACATTAGCATGTTTCTCAGAAGCCACAAATCTTGTAGCTGCTTTTCCACGTTTTGTATGTGACAAAAGCAGACAGATCAATATTCCTTTAGGTTTTGAATATCTGCTTGTGGTGCATCTGATTCCTCCTCCCCTGCGGGCTAACGCTGCTGAGCTGCTGAGCTTCTGTCTTAACTTTCAGCTTCAGCTCACTGATGATGGGGAACTTTGTCTTTGTGTTGCTCTGTGAAGGACTGTGTGTCTCGACTTTGTGTTTTCTGATACATTTGAATGACTTTGTCCGGAGGCTGAATTCATGTTTACGCTTCATGAGTTTATTAAAATTGTGTGGTTGCTCCGTGTCTCGGATCAGATGGCAGGGTAGACGAGGGTTTGAGGTTTGAGGTTTGATCCTTAGATGTCAAAGTGAAACATTTAGTCCCAGACATGATAGTTAGAGTCTTACTGTGTCCAAACCTGCCACTGTGCCCCTGAGCAGCAGCACCAGACAAGCAACTTGTTCTAAGGCTTGAAAACTATTTGAGATTTGCTTCCATAATGTCGTTGTGGTTTCTGCGTCTGCGAAAACAACAAACCCGAACACGAAGAGGTTTATTGTGTTTCTGCTTTTCACCTTTCGCAGTGTTACATGGACAATAACCGCGCTGTGAATGGCAGCACTCCTCAGTACCCGCTGTGTGCCATGCAGCTCTACTCCCACATGTCCGCCGTCACCGACACGGCGACCTGCATGAGGAGAAATGACATCAAGTTCAGCATCAGCCCAGGTATTCACAAAACACTAATACACAACAGGTACGCCTGTCACCATTACATTTATATATTCCCAGAAGTAATTGTGACAAACAATATTATTGTTGTTTTAAGACCATTTAATGCCACTAATATAGTTATATTATACCCTTTGAAAGAGCAATGAACTTCTAATGTTTAAAAAATATTCAGACATTGAAATTAGAATGTGAATAAAGAAAGTGAATATCCTAAATTAAATAAAACCACAATATATATTGTGTGTGTATATATATATATATATATATATATATATATATATATATTTATGTATATTGTTTATATTTATATATATATATTTTTTTACCATATATAAAACATATATACATTTTTAATATATATATATATATATATATATATATATATATATATATATATATATATATATATATATATATATATATATATATATATTGTCAGGGAGAAAATGTATTTAAATACAATGAAATAATCAATAATTCTACTGTTATTTGACCAGTTCTAACCTAAGTCTGTATCGTTCCTTGTTCCGTGTCTCCCTTCAGAGATGGTTTGTGACCCATTGGGTGACTATAATGTTTGGTCCTCCACCAAGCTGCTCAACAACACAGCCAAGGGCCACAAGATTGGGGAGAGTGTGATCATCGCAGCGTCCAGGGTGAGTGGCAGGAAGGAGTCCGTCTACACTAATGTTACACTACAGCACAACATGTGTTAGTTATTAGCATGCGAGTTCATGAAGCGTTGTAAACAATATGTGAGTTGCAGCCTCCTCTACACATCTGGGCTGCGTTTCCTCACAGTCTCAGTGATGCTGTGATTTTAAAACGGTTGCACCACTGACCTGGATACGACGTGTCCTTGATGGATCTCCTCTCTTCTCTCCTCCGCAGTTGGACAGCCGCTCTTTTTTCTTCGACGTTGCTCCAGGGGCGGAGAGCGGAGTCTCCGGGTTCGTCACTCTGCTGGCGGCCGCTCACGCTCTGCGAAATGCCACCCAGGAGGCCCCGCCCACACGCACCATCCTCTACACCTTCTTCCAGGGGGTCAGTCCTTCCCGCACCACTGTGTGCACCTTCGTGCTTGACGAACATCCCACACTTGATGTTGTCGCCTTGAAGCCAAATGAATATTGACTGTTTTTGCCTCCAGGAAACGTTCGACTACATCGGCAGCTCCAGGATGGTGTACGATATGGAGAACAATCACTTTGCTGTGGACCTGAACAATGTTCACTCGGTGCTGGAGGTCGGACAGGTGTGTATCGTAGACCAACAGTAGCCTTCTGTGTGCTGCGTGCGTCTACCTGCGCAACAATCAAGTATTTTGTGTAATTGTATCATTAATACATTTTAAATCTGTAAATTATGGACAAAATGTTGATTTATGAAATAATTATATCTTTTATACATTACTTATTTTTTACAGGATAATATTTTGTATTACTTTAGTGACATAAGAAGTAGTGTGTGTGTGTGTGTGTGTGTGTGTGTGTGTGTGTGTGTGTGTGTGTGTGTGTGCGTGTGTTCACTGTATCAGTATGTTGCATTTGTTCACCACAGGTGGGACTTCGTGCTGACTCCAAACTGTGGCTTCACTCGGACCCTGTGTCCCGGAAGAACAGCAGCGTCAACGAAGAGGTTAGTTCTTCTCACGGCTCCACCGCCGGACGCGTGCCCTCAGGAGACGCAGCGTGTTAAAGCAGAACGTGTATAAATGTACCCTTAAAGAGCGTAGGGCTTAAGAGTGATCAGTGTGTGTGTAGCACAGTGTGTGTGTATATCAAAGTGTGTGTTTGTATCACTGTGTGTGTGTGTGTGTGTGTATATCACTGTGTGTGTGTGTGTATATCACTGTGTGTGTATATCACTGTGTGTGTGTATCACTGTGTGTGTGTGTATCACAGTGTGTGTGTATCACAGTGTGTGTGTGTGTGTGTGTGTGTATCACAGCGTGTGTGTGTATATCACTGTGTGTGTATATCACAGTGTGTGTATCACAGTGAGTGTGTGTGTGTGTGTGTGTATCACAGTGTGTAACATTCCCTTCCACGTTGGGTTTCAGGTGAGGAAGCTCATCACTAACTTGCAGTCGGCTGCGACCGGTTTAAGCGTCTCGGTGGAGGAGCCGAACTTCTCTCAGCCGCTTCCTCCTTCGTCCTTCCAGCGTTTCCTGCGAGCTCGGCAAATCCCCGGTATTGTTATCGAGGATCACCGCTCTGCTTTCACCAACAGGTTGATTCACTATCATTACTCGCTATTACGTTTGATTATAATCTTGGGATATGTGTTGCCCGGAGCAGTTTGCATGTTTTGTTAATGAAGCGTTCTGCTCTGCGTGCAGCTTCTATGAGAGTATGTTCGATAATGCAGATTACCTGAACATCTCTTACCCACCAAACCTGACGCCAGAGGAGCAGCTGGAGTTTGTCACTGACACGGCTAAGGTATTGCTATTAATCACCAATGTTCACCACATGTGCTCTTAACTTAGCCAGTCCACGACATGAACCCCCGTACATCTGGTGGTTGGTGCACCTCTGTTTGTATTTTAGATGTAATTGAACATGTTGTTGTTCTACATTCTCAGAAATCTCATTCATTTTAATGTATCTATAAAACTTGCTTTAAACGCACAATATGTCATTTTCTCGGTCTTATATATATATATATATATATATATATATATATAATATATATATATTTATATATATATATATATATATATATATATATATATATATATATATATATATATATATATATATATATATATATATATAATATATATATATATATATTTATATTTATATATATTTATATTTATATATATATATATATATTTATATTTATATATATATATATATATTTATATATATATTTTTATATATATATATATATATATATATATATATATATATATTTTTATATATATATATATATATATATTTTTATATATATATATTTAGTTAACTCCCAAGATCGTAAAAAGCGTGGCTTAAAACTGGATAAAGTGCATTCATGCTTCTGGCAGACGACCACAACGCTGACGTATGTGCACAGGGGATAGTCACCATTGCGAAGAAAAAACATGAAACGACCTTAACATTAACCTTGATTTGAAACAGCAGATTTCTCTGATATAAGTACAGAACTCAACAAAATGCATTTGAATGCAGAACTGTTCCATATTCTACCTTTTTAAATGGATGTTTTCTGTGTTTGTGAGCAGCAGATAGTCAGTGTCGTTATAAGTCTTTCACGTCGCACTCGGTTCATATCGGACAAGTCAAAACTTGTCTGGCAATATTTAATCTGTCTCTCACAATGCTACTATTAAATCTTTACTGTTGAGCACTTTCACACAGATTTTGTTGGGAGGCAACTGATAAATATTTCCTCTCCTGATGCGTCCTTCAGGCTCTGACGGAGGTGGCCACCATGGTTGCCCGAGCTCTGTACAGCCAGGCGGGAGGAGAAGGAGCGCAGATGAGCAGCATCAAAGCAGACCCTCAAATAGTAAGATTTCATTTGTGTTTAAACCTTTCCAGACATCTCATCTACAATGTCACATCTCCTGTTTATCTTTCTCCACCTGTAGAGTACTGATGTACTTTGTTACAGCACATTCTGTTTTTAAATCATTTGCATTATGAATTTAAAAGACAAAAAGATTTCTTACCGGTGACTCTAACTGTTCTGTCCCTCAGGTGACCCGGCTGCTGTACGGTTTCCTTGTCCGCTCAAATAACTCCTGGTTCCAGCAACTAATCCCCACTGACCTCATGACCCACCTGGGTAAATTGGGATTATGGGATACAAGATAATCCTTTTCTAAATTATAGACACTGCTTATCCTGAATATGTTTTATTTTGAAACTTGATTTCTTCCGTCTCTCAGCTGACCGACCCACAAACTTCTACGTCGGTGTGGCCCAACAGCCCAGCGAGCCGACCCTTCTGGTCCAGCACCTGCTGGCTAATCTGACCGGCAGCACCGTTAACGTCACTCAGGACAACTGCAAGAACCAGAGAGAGGACGAGAAGGACGTGGACACAAAACATGTGAGACCTATAGAGCAGTCCTCCTTTTATTAAATCACATTGGTTATTTCATCTGAGACAAACTAAAGGTCAAGAACGTAAAGGAAAGACGGACACGAGATGTTTTTATTATAGATTAATCATTTATTTTATCAAAAACAAAATAGCTGATTCATCGATTATTCATTAGTGTGTTAAAAAGTCAGAACAGAGAAAAATGTTAACAAATATTCAATTTACGGTCTTTTAAACCGAAGTGAAGCAGCATGTCACAACAACAACAACATACTGGATAAATGTGTAATAAATGTACATTAGGACTGTAATGCATAATAATATATTTATTTCCCCCGTTGCCTCCCTCAGTTCTACTTCTACATGTGGGTTCAAGGCGCCGCGCCTCCCAACAGCACGAAGAGGGAGGGTTACTGCGTGCGCTCCACGGTGCGTCTCTCCAAAGCGCTGTCCCCGGCCTTCGACCTGCAGGAGTACACCTCCAAAGATTACTCGACGTGGACAGAGTCCCGGTGGAAGTCCATCAAAGGACGCATATTCCTGGTGGCCAGTCATGAACTAGAGGTAAACTTCCCCTTTGAAATGTGTGTTGTTCCCTTTCCCCACATTACTGTTTGTGAACGCAGAGCAGTCAGTGTAAGTAGCGTGTCCAGAGCAACAGCATTACAGGAACACTGTGAACAGAAACAAAGCTGACGGATCGACGGATCACTCGTCTTGAACGAGGTTCAAGTCTCTGCACGTTGACTTTCACATCATACTGAAATGAAACAAAGCTCTGCACCGCTGTTGTCTGTCAGGTTGTTATTTAAAGGCGCAGTGTGTAGGACTGGTATGTAGTTATAGCTACGGATGTCACGATTCCAGAAATCCAGAAGTCGACTTGCTAACTGTAGAAAAACGAGTTCCGTCACGTTTTCAGTATTTTGGCATCGACGAGCTACCGACGTTTCGTTTCTCGTGACATATCCAGTGATGGCGTCTTTCAAATGACGCCATGTGTCTTCATGGAAACTGGTGCATTTGTTTTCGGCCTGTTCATATCGTTGTTGCACGTCTCCTTGTAATCTCTGAGACGTCCACTGGGGGGCGCCAAGGTTAGGATTCTACACATAGTGACTTTAAAGCTGCACTAATATTCCAACAAGGGATGAAAGGAGTACGTGTAATGTGAGGCGTTAATCATGTTAAACATGGGTCATGTGATAACGTATCAATATTTCTAACAATTCTGGGCTGCTTGGTCCTTTTTTAACTCCTCCATGTCCGTTTTCCGAGAGCTAAGTGTTCCTTTGCCTCCTCCAGATGGTGACGCTCGGCGTGGGTGTCGGCGTGCTGATAACATCCCTGTTGCTGACGTACATCATGAGCTCGAAGGCCGACATACTCTTCAGCTCGGGGAGGGAGCCCGCCAACGCCACCTACTGATCCAGACTGAGGCGATGCTGGCCCACGACCACGACCACTACTATTTCTACTTCTATCCCAACCGGACATGGACATCTTTTCTTTAAAACACACCACAAGTAGGTACACAGAGAGGTTAGACGCAGCAGCAGAGGTTTTTTTTTTTTTGACGACGACTACTCCATGTTTCTGGACTCACTGAGGTGAGGCGTGACATGAGCACTGGACCGGACTGGATTGGCCTGGATGGATCTGGACTCATCAGGGTCAGAAGACGCTGGGCGGGCCCTGTCAGTGGAAAAGATGTTTATATTTCTTTTGCTTTTTTGTTTTCCCTTTTTACTGTCAAAGAATGTTTTGTTTACTTTGTCCTGGGATAGGCACTAAACATCGAGCATTATTTTGAGCATGTGTCTGATTGTGAATATGTAAATGTGACTGAGTGTGTAGGGACAATTATGAGTGTGTGTGTGTGTGTGTCTGAACTTTGTGTGAGGATGGCGATGGTATGTGCAATACTGGAGCTGTCTTCTGTCAATATAGTTAACTTATCAATCAGTTCTAATAAGAAGAAACCACTTTGAGTCAGTGAACAAGTAGTTAAATTTAAGGTTTTGTGAAATCTGGAAATGTGTGGTGAAGTATTTTGATGAGTTTTCGGTTCTGGGATGTCGACAACAATCCTAGATATTTATATTGCAGAGTCCCAGTACTCGTATAACTACACACGTATGTAGTTGTAGACTCGCTGCAATTTCACATATTGTGATATTTGTGTGGAGAAGAAGAATTTCCCGAGGAGTCCGGCATGGCTGACACACTTTATTACATATCGATCAGCTGCCAAAACAAAACGTCAAATCCAGTCAGAAGATCTTGACGTGTGAGATGCGCTGGTACTCTGGCTGTGCACTCTTTTTGGTTCGTACCTTTTTAACAAGGTTTCTTTTAATGATAACTTCCGAAAAATTATGTCAACACACGAGAATGTTTTAATTTAGTTGTAATGTAATGGCTGGAATCAATGACCAATTGTGATGCCTTGATGAAGAAATAAACATTGCTTCTTTTCCACTTTTCTTTCTTTCATTGTCAACAGAATGGAGGAATTTAATTGATGTTTTAGCCTAAATAGCTTCCTGTTCTAAATGAAGTGTGTGCGGACTGTTACAAGTTCAATTCCTGCTTTCAAAATGTACTTAACGTACCAGAAGTAAAAATATTCATTCTGCACAACGGACCATTTCAGAATAATATATGTAGTATAAATAAATTATAATTATTGATGCATTAATGTGTTCATCACTTTAATGTTGCAGTTTGTAAAGGAGGAGCTTTTAAAACAATACTATATATATATATATATATATTATAATGTATATATATATTATAATGTATATATATATTATATATTATAATGTATATATATATTATATATTATAATATAATATAGTATATATATATATATATAGTATATATATATATATATTATATATATATATATATATATTATAATATATATATATATAATATATATAAGGGCTCAATAAAGTTGTAATTGTCGTTATAATAATAATACATGATTAATAACACAGTAAAGAGCTGACAGATAAATGAAGTGCAGTAAAAAGCATTTTATTTTTTATGCATTTGAGCGAACCAGCCTTTATCAAAGCTCCTGCTGTTGGAGAGTTACAAGAAATAAGATGAATTACACACTTTTCATCACAAATCATCTCTCAATTATTATTCCTCGTTTGCCAAAATGTGTCAGCATTAGAACTAAAATGGTCAAACTGAGGACAAAGTTTTGCACAATCACAGTTCACATGTTTCTTCAGCGCCTGAATCACAGAAAGAACAATCGTCTCGCTTTCTGTAATGACTCCAGTGGTTCTCAGCCTTTTGACCTTTTGACCCCTTAAACATAGTCAATGAGTTGTGAGCTCATCCGATGCATGTTCAACTCTGAGAGGCTTAAAGACGGTAAACTTTGCAGGATTTCACCAAAATGCAAAGATTAGATCAAATAAATTCTATATAATTGATATAATAAAGAATGTTTTTATCCTGCTAATCATCTTTGACTGCTCACATTTCTCTCGTGAAGCCTCTGTGGTGTTTTAATAATACTTAATAACATTAATTTCTTCTTTATTTTGAATGTAAAAAGTGTTTTTCAAGAGGTTTAAATGTGTTGATTTTGTTCTTACAGTAAGAAATCAGTCAGATTATACAAACAAGATTTCACCTGAACTGAGCAGTAAGATGATTTCATCTCCATATGAAGTTTCCTTGATGTTTGTAATACATTATTGAAACATGATATATAAGAACATCTTAATGAAACACTCTGAAAGCCACTATATGAACACGATAGTAAGATTTAAACATCTGAAAAAAGACCTTTAGTCTAATTTTCCCTTAATCCATACAAACAATATGGTTAAAAGCTACAATTTAGCAAACTAGTGTTTAATATTTGTACTTCTTATATAATTTGACACCAAATCATGGAATAAACCATCAAATAAATGCGAGTTTTACAAGAAAAGCATTAAATAAATGTTATTTCCTTTGATAAGTGAAGCTTTGAATGTGTTACTCGGGTTAGGAAAGATGTTCTTATATCTAATTGTTTTAAATGCTGCTGCTCTGGGCACATAAATGTTTCTTTACAGGTCCACAAAGGGCAGACTGTACATAAAAATAATAATAAAAACATTTGATGATGATGGTTTCGGAGGATTATTCCCATCAGCAGCTCCACTAACTGCTCCTCTGCTTTATGAGCCACTTATTGTGTGACACAATAACGTCCACGTCTTCTCACCGAGTGCACACACACACACACACACACACACACACACACACACACACACAGAGGATGATCAGTGTGTGCGGTAATAGATGTGTTGTGGCTGAACCACACCGTTTCACAGGCCCTGTCCCCCGGGGGGGAACAGAGGAGGGGCCAGAGTGGAGCGGAGGCGGGCGCACGGTGCTACGGCTGAGTGGAAAGAAAGTGGAAAGTGAGAAAATACCTGAATGGACAATCTGGAATAAGTAAGTCGTATTTTTGTGTGGAAAATGTATTTTTTCCCTGAATGCTGCTGCTGGTGATTGTGGGCGCATGTGCGCTGCTTGAACGGAGAGGGGAGGACTCGGGGCGCCGGAGATCTCCGCTTTCCCCAAACAATAGTCGGCAGGACGCGATGGTCGCCTTTTATTTTTTGGGGAAACCGCAGGGAAGTTTAGGACCCTCGTCGTCCCTATTGTTGTTCTCACCGAGGCCACGTAGCTCTGTGGGGCGATTGTAAACGTGGGAGGAAGAGTGTTGTGTTTGTGAATGTTACCAGGGGGGTAAAAAGGGCTCGCGGGGAGATGCGCATGGAGGGAATAACCGCGTCCAGTTTCATTATAGGCCGATGGGATTTGAATTTTTGAGTACGTCCATTCATTTACAGTGAGGGCGTCCCGTTTGGAAAAGGAAAGGCGGAAGAAAGGCAACGAGCATTTGGGATAATTTGGCATCAGGACGCGACCAGTGGGGCCTGGGAGTCTCCCATTGTCCTGCTGTACTACAACACCCTCCTTTTCTCATTTAGTAGGTCGCACAACTCTTTTATATTCGCTGCTTCCTCACAGTAAGTTAGCCTTTTGTGCATGTGGAATACTGCTGAATTATTGATGCGGCTTGACTCTTGACTCCATGTTACCACATCCACCGGTGCGAAGCTAAAATGTGTCCAAATGTCTTTTGCGTTGTTGCGCCGATTAAAATGTTGAAATCCAAAGTGAGACAGTGTAATGTTGGTGCAGTAGCAACAGGCCCTGATCTCCTCCGCTGCAGTGAGAGCTGCATGTGCCGGCTGCCTTTACAACTTCTTTATTGTATGGTGAACATGAGACTTGTGCGCTTTCTTTGCGAGGAATGAACTACTGGTGACGCAAAGCACCACAGTGTGGCTGTAAGCCTGTGGTGATAAAACAGGACATGAACACACCATCAAGTATCAAAGAGACGCTGTGGATGTGCTGCAACAGGAATGTTACAGTATCACAGTACAGGAAGTGCAGCTGGGTCACTATAAAGGTTTTGTTGACACACGTGTAGGAGTATCTGTGAATGTTGAGTAAATACATATGTATAGCCTAATATTGTCCAGTAGAGCATAAACTAGTCATTAAATCAATACAACATATAGAAATAGTGAGAAGTTTCTCCAAGGGGACTTAAAACATGTCTTGTTTTGTCTTATATATAATATAAAACATATATTCTCACATTTAAGAAGCTGGAATAATAACATAAAACTATTCTTTGATTATTCAAACAGTTGGTAATTAACACACATCTCATAAAGTCCTGAACAGCAACATGTTGTCCGGATGAAAGCAGGTATTTCATGTCTGACTTCAGAAGTAATACGTTCAGGAAGCAGAGTCATACATCTGTAATCACATCTTGTTGTATAACGTTGTTGAAGGTGCAAACGTGTGAAAGATTTCTAAACTAACCAACTGTAAAAACTTTACATTTACGTGACATCTGAGAGACAATCTGACGTATATGAAGTCAAAGTGAAGCATTCGAACAACCAACTACCTGATGAATCGACTCGTTTATTAAAGCAGCTTCCTGTCGATCGACGAGTTGACTTATTGTTGCAGCTTCATGAAGCTTCATGAAGATGGAAGCAGCTGTCTGTTACATCTGTAGATCATCTCGTGTAACTGGATTCATTGTTCCCTGCGTGTTGTTGACTTTTTCAAAGGTCATTTTTAAAGCTTTAAGAACCGCACATTAGATTTCACTCTGCATATCTCCAAACCAGAGGAGATGCAACTCAACCTACGTGGCTGTAAAGGTAATGTTGATGGTTTTGGGTGAACTGACCCGTAAACATGTTTGTCTAACTGGATTTATTATGTGTATATATATATATATATATATATATATATATATATATACACACGCCCCACGCTGTCTAATGCACCAGAGTATCTGAACTCTGCTCATCGAACCACTTCCTGTCTCCTCAATACTTTGTTTGGATATGAAGACAGATTGTTGGCAGGGGTCTCTTTGAATCACAGCACTGAGCAGAGGACAGGCCTGTTGAGCCAACCATATCCGGTTAGATTTGGACACACACACACACACACACACACACACACACACACACACACACACACACACACACACACACACACACACACACACCTGCTCCGGCTTGCTGACCATGTGTGCATGAAGGCTGACAGTAGCAGTTGTCCTGTTTTTCGCTGGTTTTACTGATGTCGTCGCAGGCAGCAGTGTGTGTGTGTGTGTGTGTGTGTGTGTGTGGGGCCCTGTGATACAGTGATGAGCCTCTTCCCCTGCTCGGCCCTGGGTGTGTGCACGCTTATTTTCACAGTTGGCATATCAGGCCTCAAATGGCTGTTGAATGGAGCTGGTCATTTCGGAGATGCTTCTCCACCCTGACAGCTGCTGTCTCAGCGCCAGCGGCTTGAAATGTTTGATGACAGCTTGATTTCTTTTTGCCTCTGGGAAAACAGAGGCTGTGAAATCCTACATCTGCTTGTTTTAAACGTAGTGTGACGAGAGCTTCACGTTCACAGCTGAATTCCTGATTAATTTTCATTGCTCTGTTTGAGCGGTTTATTGACTGACTGACCTTTTTGTTTTTAGATTTTTAATATCAATATCTTCACATTTTCAAGGCACGTTGAGTTTATTTTTATGGCACATTCTTTGACAAAAGCACTTCAGCTTTACATAACGCACAGGAGGCGTTAGATTTAATGAAATAATGCTGAAATAAAACATGTTTTACAACGATGAAAGAAATCAGATATAGCTTTAACATAAACATAAATGTTGTTTTCTAGAAAGTCGCTTTTGTCTGAAAAAAGAAGCCATTTTATTTTAAATAAAAATGCATCCACGTTTAATTTTGTCTGCACTAAAAGCAGCCAAGAACTTTGTTTGAATAAAAATACTGTAAACTTTCTACCAGTTACAGTGTATGCAGAGAGATAACCTTTGCTTGGAGTTATAATTAAAAGAGGAATAAGATTTTCTTCTCGTTGGTGTCTCGTCAAACATTTCTGAGGTGGTGCTGTTGGGACTTTGGACTCATGTCTGGCTAAAGGACATTTCTAGAGCAGCTCAATGTGCTCATAATAAAGTAGCATCAGTTCATCTTTTATAGTAAACAGTGCTATCAGTTAGTGATAGATATTAAACGGCTTTATAATCCCTCTGGTCCGAGCCAAAGAAACAGTCTTAACTGTGGCACTTTCAGGCACGAAGCCCAGCGTCATTACTGTTTAATCTCAGACCACACACCTCCACAGATGACTGCACCGGCCTGTTGTTGGCACCTCCTAAATGCAGCCCCGGAGTGAAGTGAACAAGGGTCATTTTCTTTTTTTAGAAGTCAGACTTTGAGGCTGGGCTGTGAGACGTGAGTCACACCACCGTTTGTTTAACAAGGAGCAGAAACTGAGCAGGAAGGAATCAAAAGAAGAGTTCACAGAAGCAGCCGATATCTAAAGCACTGTCAGGTTGTGACGTTCAGACGTTCTTTATACTCTGTGGTGCTTTAATTGTCCCGGCGAAGCTCATTAAGTTAACAGGAAACCATATCCATCTCAACACCGGACCACACCCCTGTAGATCTCACTTACAGTCGGACAGAGAGACGGACAGACTCGTCTCAAACTGCAGGACAGTGTGTGTTGGAAACAGCTAGCATAGAGGCTAACAGAGGCTCTGTCGATCCTATCAGCACATCTAAAACTCACTAATTAACCCGTCATGTCAGATTTGTTTAACCTGTACCGATTAAACGTGTTAATTTTGAGCTTTACAGGTGCTGCTAGGTGGATTTTGCTTCAGACAGAGGCAGGCTAGCAGTTTCCCCTTGTTTCCAGTCATTATGCTAAGCTAAGCTAATCCACTGCTAGTTTCAGCTACATATTTACATTCCAGTAACAAACTCTTCCTGTTGTCTCCAAGTCCAGATAAAGTCTGTTTTATTTATTTATTTAGACTTAACAAAGCTCCTGCAGAACTGTTTCCATAGGCTGAGTACTAGTCCTGATTAATATCAGATATTCATGTTTAAAATATGTATAAAAAAGAGTTGATCTGAGAAGAGCTGCAATAACAACAAAGGACTTATAAGCAACCAAATCGGCCTAAAATCCAGTCTGGAAGCTCAGAATCTTTCAATGGCCATTCAGGACTTAAATATATATATATTATATTATATTTCATGAACTGATGTCCCAAAAAAGTCAATATGACGGTTTCTGATGTAGATTTCCGGTCGTATATCATCCTGCCCTGGTAGGTTATGCGAGGCTAGAGTTACAAACCAGTTTCTATGCTCTATTCAAGCTTTTGTCTCCCTTGAAAGACTTGAGGTTTCATGTAGGCTCCACTTTAAAAGACCACCCGAACCACTTTTCATATGCTTCTCATGCCATATGTGTCTCATTATGTGGACAGCGGGTCAAACGGGGGTGTTGTGACGTCACGTTGACTTGATAGCAGAAAGGTCAGAGCATCAGAATGAAAACAGGAGGAACTCTTTTTACAGCTTCCACTGAGAGGATCCATCGTTAAACCTGCACAGATCCACACTTCTTCCTCCCCTGTAGCCTCTAAAGTTCCCTAAATCATATTGGCATTCATCATAAAGATGTATTTACTGTATATGCAGACTTAATTCAATACTCAAGATATCACGACTTGTCAGATACAAAGAATAAACTTTGAAAATGAAGTATTTAATAATCACAATATAGTATTCTGAGTCAGGGTGATGGTTAGGGTTTGACATGTACTGTATTCATGGTTCTTTTGGCTTTGGTGATCCCCCGCCGTACCTGTACTTACATTTTCCATTTGTACACAGGAAGCACTTTTGCTTTTTGACACTCTGACACCTCATGAGTGATGAAACACTTTTGATTTGAACGACTTCTTGTTCCTTTTTTAGCGCCGCATTTAGATTTTTAGTCATCGTCCTTTTTCATTGCTCTCTAAAGCCTCTTCGATACATATGAGCCCTGCGCGGCTCTGGATACGTTTGTTATGCCGAATGACAAACACGCCCGACTGGCAGACATGTGAAAGTCATCATGACATGCAAACACAAACTCAGGATCTATGATGGCGTTGTTTCACGTGTGACCGTCAGACGGTAAATCAGTCACTCGTCTTGCAGTTGCTTTGAAATGCGGACAGTATTTCTGTAATTGCTTAATTGTTATTTTTACGATGTGGCAGGTAAACATTGCATTCAGATTGTTATTTTGGCCAACTCTTCTCTGTCTGGGATGGCAAGTTCCAGCTCAACGTCCTCAGCCATTAGATAAAAACACTGTTTAGATTTTCTCGCCGGTCTGAAACTATGTGGTTTGTCTGGGACTGTGCGAGCGCTCTCCGTCAGCAGTGCTTCTACTTTACTCCACTTAAATCTGCTTCTTCGTGTGAATCTTGCAGCAACGATCTTAAGGACAGGTCTTGGCTCTCGGCGTTGTTTTAAAGTGCTTTTTCCGTGTAATGTCATGCAACCGTACGACATGTGCGTGACATTCAGAGGGCAGATTCCCCCCCGCTGCAGAGATATGTCGTGTGGTCAGCATGAATCAGTCAACTGCACTTTATATGGCGTAAAAGCGCAGCACGACTCTGTATATAAGATGCTCGTTCTTCTGCCATTACTTAAGATAAAAGCTTATGATGATACACCAGGAAAAGGCTGTTACTCATTTGAGTTTTGTGGTTTTGGAATAGGCATGTTGAGGTTTTTCTCTTGACTGCAGGGATCCCAAACCTTCTCCAGTCTGGTTGGACTTAGTGGCTTTTATTGGGACTGGATGAGGGGTGCTTCCTCCGAAGACAACATATGAATCTGAGATTGTTTAAGTAAAAACAAAAAGGAAGTATGACGAGGACAGGGAGCATTGGGCTTGAAGGAAAGTGGGTTTTATACACAAGTGGCGCTGATGCAGCAGAAAGACCACATTAAGTTTGATCCGGACCCCGTAAGACCGTGATGGCAGCTAACGTCCATCTCCAATTCCCACAGTGGTCCAATCAAAGCCAGCGAGCGTCCCCCGCCCTCTATCAATTAACCAGCATGTGACAGTCCGGCATCCGTCATGCCAACACTTTTATTTTGGCGATTTATTTTCCTCGGGTCAGCGTGGAGAACACAGTGGCAGAGGGCGGCGTAAGGTCAGGTTTCCACGGCAACTGTCAACCTCCAATCCCCTCCAGCTGAACACCCTCTTTCATCGCCATGGCAGCGCGGAGGCCCTGTTTCCCAGGGGACGAGGGGAGTGCGGGAGGGAATGTGAGACGGCGAGAGGGAGGGAGAGGGCAAACAAGTTTTGTGAAAACACCGTAATCCAATATGGCCGCCATTGTGTCCGAGCTAACGCCGGCTAAAGCTCACTTCTCGGTGAGAGGAGGTACAGTCGTGTGATGATTAACCTGTGAAGAACAGGCAGCGGGTTAATGTGTCGCCGTGCTCTGTGTGTCGCTGTTACAACAACCACATACCTGGACTCTTGATTCAAAGGGTCGTTCTGCATCACGTCTGTGTCATTAAGCTGATGTTTGACTGCTGCTCCTGAAACCTGACACCCATCTTGATTGTCTCTGCGGGACTTTTTTTCTGTGCCGGTGTTTCTAAAAGAGGACTTTTCTCAATTTTCAGTTTTAGTCTTGACCGGTCGGAAACATTAAGATTATTATGATGCATCAAAACGTAACATTTTAAGCGGAGGTGAAACAATTGGCCGAAGATTGACAAATGCAGAACGTTTGCTCGTTCCTGCTCCTCCGATGTGAGGATATGCTGCTTTCAAATCGATCGTGGATGACGTGACCGGCATCAGCTCAGTATTTAGAAAAACTAATATTGGTTTGGCCCTAAAGTGGTGTTTACAATTGGTAAACATTTGGTTAAACATAAATCAGTCACTTAAAGGGGCCCTATGGAGTTTTTACATAAACAAACAGAATGTATGTTTCCAGATCTACTCCCCGACTGTTGAAAGCATTTCCTTCCTCATAAAACACATGCAAAAGTCTCTTTTTACAGTATTCTGAATGCAGCATTGTTCACTAGCATTCTTCTTCTTCTTCCCTGCATCTACCGGCACAATGAACCATATCTTAAAACCATATGGTGCAAAGTTTCATAGTCAAGATGACATGTTTGAAAGCTATGAAGGCAGCGTTTCCAAACGATGTTTATGTTGTATATTACACCGAGCCTGTAAAGCATTATGTAAAAGGGAAGTTGAGAATACACCCAGGGGAGCTTAAAGTGTATCCGTCGAGATGGTCTGCTGTGATAACTGTAAACACGAAGCAGGAAGTTCACCGCCTCTGTATTTCTGCAGTGGTGTCACTTCAAATGTTCAACTCGTGACTGATGATTATGTTCAGATTCATGCACCATAAATCCAGAGCAGTTAAAACGTGAACAGCTGTTTGGGATGCTCAGCAGATACTGATGCGTCTCTCTCTCTCTCTGCCCGTCTCTTCCAGGTCACAGCTACCTCAGCTCTCCCCTGCTGAGACTCTCCTACCCACCGTCCTCTCCCACCCCTTTTCTCCTCCTCTCTGCAGCCTCCCCCGCTCTCCCGCTTCCCTTCTCCTGCTCCCTTCTCATCGACCTCCAAGATAGATTCCCTCAGGAGCAAGGTTGACCTGCTCAAGCTGCCCCTCGCTCTCACCGCCAAGTCAATTTCCGAGCGCAAGAGCCAGCTGGGAGGAGTCGCAGAGCAGCGGGGCACGGGCGGAGGAAGAGGGGGCGGGGCTCGCACAGCCCGCTCACCGCCGACCCGGGACATGGACAACGAGTCCCAGTACTCGGGCTACTCATACAAGTCCTCCCACTCCAGAAGCTCCCGCAAGCACAGGTGGGTTCAATGCAGGTCACACAGATTGTGACGTCGTCTTTCTGGCACTTTACCAACAACCACTTGATGCATTCAGTACTTTCTTTCTGGAGAACACTAAGTGAACGATTTGCAAGAGTGTCAGTATGCGCAGGCTACCGACGAGCACGTATCATTCTCCAACTCTTAACTTCTAATCTCCTCTGAGCAACATCCACAACATAACTGGAGACACAAGGAGAATTTAACCTTTTGCAGCCGTTATGAAACTATTATGTTACATGGGCACATCTTTCACGTGCAAGAGTAAAAGAGTACACACCCGGTGACCCTGAGTGTCGTCGTGTTTGTCTTCCAGGGATCGGAGGGATCGGCACCGCTCCAAGAGCCGAGACAGCAGCAGTCGTGGAGACAAATCGGTCACCATCCAGACTCCTGGAGAGCCGCTGCTGGACGCAGAGTCGACCCGCGGAGATGAACGGGTCAGTCATTCTGCTTTCAAACTTGTTCTTTTCTTTGTAAATGTTTTGTTTGGTTCTTCCTTTACCAAACTAGAAAGTATTATTTCAATATAATTTACTGTCAAATCAAACACTTAGTCGAGAATAGACATGTCGTCTTTCACATTCCTCTGACGTCTCAGAGTCTGACTTTGAATCCTCGTCTGTCTCGTCAGTTGGGAACCGAGCAGGTGTTGTCTGCTGGAGTCTTAGCGTGTTGAAGACGTACGCGTTCGTTAAAGGGACTGAGGATGTTTGTTTGTTCCTATAAGTAGTGGTTTTATCGGCTTTAACTTTAAACACACATTAATCGTTCTCTTTCTCGCCGTCTGACAGGATGATAACTGGGGTGAGACCACCACGGTCGTCACCGGCACCTCGGAACACAGCATCTCTAACGAGGACCTGACCCGCGTCACCAAAGATCTGGAGGAGTCGACTCCGCTGGAGTGCAAGCGCTTCATCGGCCCGGCTGTGGGAGGCTGCCTGAGCTTCTTCGCCCTGGTCACACCTTTAGCCTTCCTCATCCTGCCGCAGGTCCTGTGGCGCGACGCACTCGAGCCCTGCGGCACGCCCTGCGAAGGCCTCTACGTCTCTCTGGCCTTCAAGCTCCTAGTCCTGCTCATCTCCTCCTGGGCGCTGTTCCTGCGGCCTCCCCGCGCCACACTCCCACGCTTCTTTGTCTTCCGCTGCCTGCTGATGGTGCTGGTGTTCCTGTTCGTGGCGTCGTACTGGTTGTTCTACGGCGTGCGGGTGCTGGAGCCCCGGGAGAGGGACTACAGGGGGATTGTGGAGTACGCTGCCTCGCTGGTGGACGCGCTGCTCTTCATACAGTACCTGGCTCTGGTGCTGCTGGAGGTCCGACACCTGCAGCCGGCCTTTTGCCTCAAGGTGGTCCGGAGCACGGACGGGGCCAGCAAGTTCTACAACGTGGGCCACCTCAGGTTAGAGACACGACGGCAAACATCATTATAAAGTGTTTTGTTCCTGAACAAACAAGAAGAACATGTGATCAGACATCTGATGGCATAAGTTTTTCTTTGCAGAGACAGGATACGATCCTGTGTGTCAAAGTATTCTAAGCTCCAAGGACTTCTAATGCATTCAGCCTCAAGTATCTGCTGCGGCTGCATTAACTCAGTGCATTGAATAGAGTTTCCTATGCTGGAGTTTTACTTCTCCTTATGATTTGTTGTCTGGCAATTTAAACAAACGCAGAATATGCTGAAAATAATCAAAACACTTGGAGGTCTTGAACCGAAACAGTGGCTTTCTTCAAGTCAGGCCCTCAAGATCAAATAATAAAATATGACCCACTTCAAGGCCCTTCTTGTGTCCGTTGATAATTGCATTAGTAGTGCATATTTTTACATTAAATTCTAAATTAATTTGCACAGTAAGACCGGAGCTTTCCCGACACATTTGCTCCGGGGGTCCTGGAGCGATGGCCTGGATAAAGTACATAATAATTTAAAGTGTAATAATAGATCTACAGGTGTAACCGCCTTCATCTAACGCCTATAATGAGATATATATATATATATATATATATATATATATATATATATATATATATATATATATCTCTATATATGTGACTGTAAACTGGGTTTTCAAATCTTTATATGCATTTGACTTGTGTATATTAGTGAGGACAACATCTGATTGAATTCTCCCTCTGCTTAGAAGAATAACCTCATTTGTAAATTGTAGTGCGAGTGACTGTTATTGTCGTGCACGTGTACACTTGACTTCCTGTCCGTGTGCGGTCAGCAGCTGATGGGAGGCCTGTACTTACTGTGACGCTGATGATTGACGTGCTGTGTTTCAGTATCCAGCGGGCGGCTGTCTGGGTGTTGGACCGTTATTACAGCGACTTCTCCGTCTTCAACCCTGCCCTGCTCAACCTGCCCAAGTCCATCCTGTCTAAGAAAATGACCGGCTTCAAGGTTTACTCCCTGGACGGTAAATACAGCCTCACGGCGGCTCCGACGCCTGTTTTCTAATCCACGACTCTCTATTGTCAGTCGTTGGGTCACAACCAATGAGACATTCAGGGACATGTCCTGAGGTTAAAGCAGCTGAAGGTCTTTTTGTAACTATTTTCTTTCTGTTGTTCTTCTACTCTTCTACTCACTTGAGGATAAACATCAACTAAATACCTGAAATGCAATCTGCTAATCCCCCCGCTGCATGTGTTGTCTTGTAGAAAGCACCACCAATAACTCATCGGGCCAGTCCCGGGCCATGATAGCAGCTGCTGCCCGCAGGAGAGACAACTCCCACAACGAGTTCTACTACGAGGAGGCCGAGATGGACCGCAGGGTCCGCAAACGCAAGGCCAGGTCAGATAGATACTCCTCACTTACAAACACATGCTGTGATCTACATGTTGCATGTTTGAAATGCAAATATAATCCGACAGCAGGGAACTGCAGGCCTGTCCCGCGCTCTCAGAGCAGAGCAATCGTGATGTTAGAGATTTGGTCCAACACAGATTTGAGGCAACAAACTTTAATTATAAGACTCGTGTTTCGATGCCGAGTCCAGAAATGTACATTCTCCTAAATAACCTCCCCGGATTACGAACTAATCCTGCACACGCTGGAAACATAGGGACAATAAGCTGCATGTAGGCAGGGTTCAAACGTATACAATAATATAAAGACGTCCATTCAAATGTATCCAAAATATAAGAACAATAAGTGACTTCAAAACGATATAAATGAGTCCATTTAATTCCTTAACTACCACGAGAGAGAGATGCCTCCATGTTGTCTGCGTGGAGGGAACACTCGCTGTAAGATCTGACTCTGCACCCTCCAGGTTGGTCGTGGCGGTGGAAGAGGCCTTCACACACATCAAGCGTCTCCACGAAGACGAAGTCGCATCGTCCCCCAAACATCCTCGGGAGGTGATGGATCCTCGGGAGGCGGCTCAAGCCATCTTCGCCCCAATGGCCCGAGCTATGCAGAAGTACCTGCGGACCACCCGGCAGCAGGCCTTCCACAGCATGGAGAGCATCCTCACACACCTGCAGTTCTGCATCACACACAACATGACGCCCAAGGTGAACAAGCTTTTCCTAAACTATAATGAAATGCATATAAAGCGACGGTGCTCCCGTGTGTCCCAACACTAAATACAGTATGATAAGGAAAACTCACCTTTCAGCCAAACGCTTCTTCAGATCTTTAACTTAATCAGACGAGCGCACGGCGACTCTGAAATGCACTAAAACTAAAAGAGACCGTTTGAAATCACAAGAGACCAAATGTAGCCGTTTGAGATGTGACTGCAGGAAGCTGCATACATGATTATATTTTAGTTTAGACTTTTCTGTTTCATTTTAACTTAGTTATCAAAGTGCTTTTGTCACCAGAAAGTTTTAGTTTGTGTTTGTTAGGGCCAGGTATACTGTCTCAGGAGCATGCATGCACATTTACATGCAACATGCACGGTGGTAGAGCTGTGCAGGAACAATACGATGTTTAACCTTCATGTCTACTCAACCTACTTCAGTGACAATATCGTCTTGCTTTTGTTAAAGGAGTTTTTTTTACTATAATAACAGCAACAAAAACACATTTCTATTAAAAGTAATGGTGTTTCCATGATCTTTGACCTCCTTCATCCTCCCTGTCAGGCTTTCCTGGAGCGTTACCTCTCCCCGGGCCCCACCGTGCAGTACCAGCAGCAGAACGGCAGGGGGCGCCAGTGGACTCTAGTGAGCGAGGAGCCGGTGACCTCAGCCCTGCGCCAGGGTCTGGTCTTCTCGCTGCGACGCCTGGACTTCTCCCTGGTGGTCACGGTGACGCCGCTCCCCTTCCTGCGGCTCGGGGAGGAGTTCATCGACCCAAAGAGCCACAAGTTCGTCATGAGGCTGCAGTCGGAGACCTCGGTGTGAACGCACGTCTTCTCTCCGTGGGTCACTGATGTGGCGGGACATGTGGAGGCCATGTGGTCCACTCTCATCCAATCACTTCCTGTATGTGACAAAGAAAACCATTGAAGTGGAGGAGAGTCTGAATCCCTGCTCCTGTTTTTATGATCACAACAGATGCTGTGATATCAAACTGAGATCAGCTCAACGATTGTTGGAACTGAACAGATGCCTCGACTTCTTCCTCTCCTGTGTTGTAAAGTCTCTGCTGGAGACGCTGTTCATACACTCTTTCTCTGAAGGGGAACTTCTTCTTCTTCTTCTTCTTCTTCTTCTTCTTCTTCTTCTTCTTCTTCTTCTTCTTCTTCTTCTTCTTCTTCTTCTTCTTCTGTTGCTGTAACCACTGGACTACTTTAACTGTGCTGACTCAACACATGACCGCACATGAAGAAGAGGATGATCACATCACTTCCTCTTTCTCGCGTCTCAAAAACAAACTTACAGGAGGTCCGCTGCGACACTGGTGTACCGTCGGTTCCCTGTCAGTGTATCGTTTTGTTTCAAATGTTTTTATATTCAAGGGTGTGACTTTTTATTTTATTTTATTTTACAGAATGTAGCATCATGTGCTTTAAATCTACACGGCCTGAAAGCCAAAATGTCTTTTATATCTGACTCTAAAGAAAACTGGACGTACGTTCCTCAGCTACTCCAGACTCTGTGTATTCATGATCGTCTACGTATGCAGCTTTTCTTTTATTCTACACTGGCGTATCTACTATTCATTTTACAGTTTTAGCAAGAAGACTGAACAAAGAGCCCATTTGTGCCCGTTAGACCTGCATCTCTTCTCTGGATGACGATGTGAAAGCAGAAGCCTGCTGTTCTTCATTCTGTGTAATAATAAAACAATATACTTTAATATATAGAAGGCAACATCATGACCTAAAAGAAGTGGGAACACGTCACTAAAAGATTCATTTACTGGACACTGTGTTACGCTGCTGACTAATGAGCGCTAGTGAGTATTTACAGCACCAGGAAGTGAGGTTAACTGCACTGCCCATGTTCTAGTAGTGAAGAAACACGTCTCTCCTTAATGGTCTCGATACACAAACACTTGTTCAGAGGATTGATTAATTCTCTGATTCATTGTCCAGATGCAGGTCACATGTTCATGGGTGTAACTGGGGGGTCATGGTCTCGTTCCAGACTTGTAAATCATGTACAATGAAGTCCTGAACAGGCAGCTGCAGTTAAACTACCAGCTGACTTCTAGGTTGTTTTTTATTATTATTATGCATTTCAACAAAGATCCCAAACCAGACGTGTGATTGTATCTCCGTAGCGTATCACCGCCTCGCCTTGTGCCACGAGCTGAAACCAAGCACAGTGAGCATGCTGCCTCCATCCGACAGCCTTACTCTGCAGACGCGGAGGACTCTTCCCAAACTTACTGTAACGCCGTAACTCGCCTGATGTTGAGACGTGAGCCGATCTGTTGCATCTACCTACAGCACGACGGACTGTTCGCTTTTCTTTCCCCGTGAAAATATGGTTTAAAAAGCCCTTTTTTAAAATTAATATATATATATATATATATATATATATCCGAGGTCCAATGTGTGTGACATTTCACCAGAGTGATCAAAATGCATGCTTGCGTTATTTTGGGCTCCAAAACATTTTATAATAACTTCTTTTCTATCATTTCAAAGGTGCCTAAGTTATGACCCAATGTTTTTACTTTTGAAAAACAAGTGGTTTGTAAAAAATGTGTAGATTCGTCCTGTATTTTCTTTCTTCTTTGGTAACTGTAGCTTGTATAGTGTGATAGGCCTGTTTTCCACTATTAAACCATTTATTCCTTAAAGTTTTTGGATATTTTTTAAAGGTTTGACAAGTGACATCCGTCTTAGAAGAGGAACAACGTGCATTGCTACATGTATGTTGATGAAAAAGTGACCATCTTTACTTGGATGTTTGGGGTTTAGTTCCACACTTCCTGTTTAAATGACTTTTCTCATGAATCACCTCGTCACTGGATATGAGAAATCTTCATAGAAGTTTAGTTTGAGTGTTTTCTTCACAACAGTTTTAGAGGAACTTCTGTGAAGAGAGGATGGCAGTGTGGTAGGCGTGTGGTTTCACAGCTTCAATAAAAAAAAATACGGACAGAGAGCCCCGGACTTCCTGTTCACTGCTGCTCACAGATCTCACTTCAGAGAGTTTGTTGAAGAGCGATCTCACTCACAGAAGACGAGACGGCAACACAACAGATCCTTCATTTCCATCCGCAGCCCAGCAGGTAAGATGATGCAAGCGTTATATTCATCGCTGCCTTTTTCTGGTGGTTAATCTCACCTGTGATGGCGAGGAGGAGTAAAGGTCACGGGCAGATTTTAAAGATACCTGGAGTTACAACAGTAGGCGGATGAGGCCTGATGGAGGTGACGATGATGAAGTCGATGTGTTTTCTGTTTGCAGACATGAACATTTGTTACATCCTGGACGGGATTCTCATCTTTTACGGCATCATTCTCACCGTCCTGTACTGCAGACTGAGAGTAAGACAAAGAGGAACAACACACGCACACCCCATCATGATGAAAGTGCAGTACAGTTCCTTAAAGTTGGAACAGTCTTGAGGATTATAATTCTGACAAAAATAAGATTATTTGCAACATTTTTAGAGTTTTACTCAGAAATTCTTTATATTTTGAATAGAAAAAGTCATAAAGTTATTCTGTCTTCATATTGTTCCTTATTTATATTTTTCACTTCCTCTTGAATATTTCAGCACTTTCACCAGTTAAATCTCACACATTAAAGTCTAATGTACAACTAAGTATTAAGTGGATCACTAAATTCTGATTTATCTTTCGACAGATGACTCCAGTCAGCAAAAAACCTGCCAATTCCGAACAGGTAAGCTTTTCTAGATTTCTTTTATTGTGAAAAACAAAACAAAAGAATGACTTATGGTTATAAATGTCCTGGGAATCTTTTTTAATTGAATTTAAATGCTTCATTTTTTGGTATTTCGCATTTAAACGCTGCACTTCTGCTTTGCCAACTTCAGTCACTTCCTGTAAGCTTGAGCTGACCACGGACCTACATTATTTATTCGTCGTACACAGTCACAGTTTCCACCAGTGCGTCTTCACACCAAACTAATGTCTCACATCCCACTTCCTGCTGATCAGCTTGCTAACTTTAAATCTTGACCCTCAAAGTTTAGAATGAATAAAATGATCTACAGACGTGCGACTCAAAGAGGGAACATAACCCTTTAGAGCCGGTCTGTTGTGCGTCTCAGGAAACGATTGATGCTGAAGCACACTTATAATAATATAATGATAATTCCTGTGAACTGTGTTTGTTCCACAGAAGCAGCCCGCTGAGGGAGGCATCTATGCGGTGAGACTTCTCATACTAATGCTTAAAAAGACTTTTAAAAAAGGAAATGAAGGAAAAGTGACCGCTTAAGGCACGGCTGATGGTAAAGGACTTTTATTTTTATTATCTTTATTCCCCTACCTGGCTGTCAGAAAAGAAAACTCACACTTAGACTCAGGAAATGCTCACATTATTGTTCTGTAGATATGTATTATTTTGTAATCCTTAGTGTGTGTGTGTGTGCGTGTGTGTGCGTGTGTGTGTGTGTGTGTGTGTGTGTGTGTGTGTGTGTGTGTCCTGCAGGGTCTGAGCGCTCCCTGCACTGACACCTACGAGACCATCAAAATGGATAAGAAGCCCATCGTGTGAAGGAGGAGCGCAGAAACACAGCGTTTCAAATCTTGTCAAGCTTTATACTGTATATTACGTTTTCTCCCTTTTGTTTTTGTAAAAATACTACTCTTTATTTCTAAACTTTGCATGTATGAAAAGGTCAAACTAAATTAATTTAACAATTTACTAATAAAGGCTGTATGTCAGTGTGTTTTCACTGCACGTCACTCGATGTTTCACAGCTGCTTTTATTCAAGTCACTCAGAAAACAGAAGTTTAAATTTATCTTTAGTTTCTGTTCATGTTCCCCTTTTTGGGGAATTAAGGACTTTTACTTCACTTCATGTGGAAAAAACCTCACAAGGAAATAAGGGGGTTATTTTTTATTAACGATGAATCTGTAATCTTATATTAAAGACATAGAAATATACAATAGTCAGGTAGCAGCAATATATTTAACTGGTTTTATTTAATATTCCTGTGACAACTTCTTAAAACAGTCCAAAACCTGAAGATATTCAGTTCCCAATGATAGATTCTGCAGATTCTCACAACTAAGAAGCTGGAGCAAGGTCATCTTTAGTCATTTTTGCGTTCTATCGATCAACTAATGGATTAATCGATTTATCTCTACTCATAAACTCGATTTAATTCGTCCAAATCATGTGTTGGATTTCAGGGCTTTGACTTAATATTGTTTTATACTCACAGCTTTCACAGAATATAACATAATATAATATAATATAATGCTGATTTAAGTTGAAATTGCAATTGTGAAGCTGGGTATCAAATCACAGTGTTTGAAATACAACTTTGTTTTGTTTTAAACAAGTTTTCCATTTTGGAAATTTGATTAATACAAAATAATCTCAACATCTGTTTTTAATTGGGACAACAATAAAATCTCAAATCATCTCAACTTTTGGGGGAAATCACAAATAATCAAAAACACCAAAATAAGTTCTTCAGAAAGTAATCGCTGCACCAGAGGGCCGATCACTCCGAGTGTCACTCACGTGTTTACATAGAAACATAACTGGAAATGTATTCAAAACAGATTCCTAACAGCCCGTACACTCTGTGGCTGCGTCCTGGTTTCCCTCAGGCGCTTCACAACAACACAAAACACTCACTCATGCAGACGTCTGTTGCAACATACTCACCTGAACAACACTCACCTTTGGGGCTCACAGCTGTATTTGAATAACGGTGAAATGAGTATTTATTAGCCTGTACATACATGTTTATTGGGCTATTGCTCATATGCTGCACATGCTGCTGGAAGAGAAGCAAAGAAAACATTGCAAAAAGATCATTAATGTATTTGAGTCAACCTTTTTTGCCCTTGTGTAACTATCTGTGCCTGTTTTTAAATAATAAATGTTGCTGTTTTATAGGCTTTATACTATTAAACTGAGGATGAAGAGACATGTTACAGTATCTGTACGCTGCATCAGTATGAGGTTATCATCACTTCGCTGAAGCAACAGGAGCATCTTTATGTCAGAGATTAAAAGTCTGGTTGTTTTGGAAAAAATGAATCATTTGGAATTTCTCACGAAATCATGTTGCGTTCACACATCCTGGGAAATTCAAGCTTCCACATGTGAGAATTGTTAGTACTATGTGGTGTGTAAAACTACTTTAACACACAACATTTTTGGAGAAATGGATGTTAAAGGGAAGCCAGTTTTATTTGTTTAGACATCTTATAACTAATAGCAATAAACAATAACAACTGTTGTATATATTAATTATTTAACCTGGAAAAACCATTGAGGAAGTATCCTCATTTATAATGGTGTTGAGATGTAAACAATGCTTTAAAATAGCTAACAATAAGAAAACAAATAACAACAATGTATGTAAGCTTAAAGTTAAAGAACAAGATAATAAACAAGGATTGGAGTGGATAATAAAATAGACATAAATACAGTAAAACCTTAAATAAACCACAATAAAAGTACAGTTTAAAGCATTTACAATCAGTTAGAGCATGATCTGAAATAAGGCCTTTAAACAACATTATTCCATGTATAAGGTGACACAATGACATTTAATTAATTTAATGGTAAGTACCAAGATTATGTGAGTTCTATTTTATTTATATTCAGAGCTAAAACTAAATAAATCATCTCTTACTGCGAATTTCAACAACTTTTGAGGCATTCATGTGCTCTTATTTTGTATTATTATAGTATTATGATATTTCCAGTGAGCATGTGCTCAAGATTTAATGCTTACGTTTTAACATTCATACAATAGTATGATTCTCTCCTTGTTCTGTTCTTCTCTCTGTTGTGTGAAAAGGGAAAAGTTAAATTAAGGGGACTCATTAACTGTCAATGTTTAACTTAATTAATATACTTAAATCACTTTGTAAAGCAGCAGGATGTTAAGTTTTGTGTGTCCCGTTTTTGTCCGAATTTCTCAATGCCACGTGAACGCAGCATCAAGTGGGCGTGTCCATGTGGAGCAGTGGGCGGAGCCGGACACAGACAGGTGTAGAGGCTCAAACCTGTTGTAGGTATTTCTCCCTGTGCGTGACAGACGAACAGCTTTCTGTTTGCTCTTTATTTGTATTTTATGCGTTCGCTCAAATATAATTTCAAGTGTTTCCGTTTCTCTCTTTACTTTCTCAGCTGAGTTGTTCCTCCAGCTGCTGCAGATATTAAGTTATTGCTGTTTACAACTTGCATTTAACAATATTCAAATAGCGGACAACAAGAGTTGGATTTTCTTTAGTTTTTAAGCATCATGTGTGTGATTTGAAGAGGAAACACCTGCTGTGGACTCTGCACTGCTGAGACCACTGGGGCTTCCTGTCTGAACTTAATGCACATATCAACAATGAAATCTTAATAAGAGTTTTATCAGCCGACAAAGGAAGGTGACTCGCAGCTTTGATGAAGATGGAGCTGACCGGGCAAAGGGCAAAGTATCTGGCGTTTCTTCTGCTAACTGGTGAGTTTAATGCTTCTTCACTATCTGTCATTCTGGGACTCCTGCTGTCACCTCGTGTTGATGTTTGTTAAGATGTGGTTATCCAGAAATTAACCCTTTTCTATAAAGTCACGCATATTCCTATAATATATATATATATAATAAAACTGCTTTACAGGAAAACAAAAAGGGGAGAAATGGAAATAAATAGCACTTAATGTTAACTTACATTTACTTTTTGCGTTGCTATAATAAAACTGTACTTCCTATAAGCACCTGGAGTGAGGCTATAGTCACGTTTGGGTACTTTTAAAAGAGAAAATGTCATATTATCTATTTAATATGTCTATAATATCCGCATACAGAAATGTGGCCTATAGGATAACATAACATGTCTTGATATCATGATTTCTCTGCATTTCCTTGTGTGTGTGTGTGTGTGTGTGTGTGTGTGTGTGTGTGTGTGTGTGTGTGTGTGTGTGTGTGTGTGGAGTGTTTTTTCCTTTTTCTGTAGATAATTAACTGAATATTAAAGATGATTTTTGTAAATGGCAAAAGCATGTGGACTCTCATGTCTAGGCCTCTTAGTTCCAGGGAAGGAAAGTCTAAATGCTACAGCATACGTTGATACTTTGGGTGCTTCCAACCTTGTAGAAGTCCCTCTCTCGTTTCAACAACCTCTATCAACTCCGGAGAAGGTTTTTCCTGTTTGGTGTGGAAGCACTTGACTGAGCCAGAACCTCAACCCCATCCAACACCTCTGAGATCCAGACTTTATCGCTCACCCTCACTTAACGCGCTTCTATTTGAACTCCACATGTAAAAGCCCAACAACCAGGGACAAGAGTTGAACATGAGCTCTCAACTCTGCAGCAAAATCAGTTCCATGCTCTGCGTTGGAACGATGTTAAACTGCATCGATCAAACACAGATGCATTCAGTGTTTGGATATCCACATACGTTTGGCCCTGTGTGTGTTTGTCTCTGCAGGTGTGGAGGAAGAAGCAGAGTAACAGAATGTGGCTCAGTCACATTCTTACTTAGTTTTTTTTGTCAACCCAAGTCCGGATTTATTGCCCAACCTGCGATCGTGTGTGTGTGTGTGTGTGTGTGTGTGTGTGGTGCTGTGTACGATGTGTGCCGATTCAAATCCTCTCTTTCCATTCAGTGGAGATTAAACTCTGCTGTGTTGTTATGATTTAAAAGAGCAAATGCACATATTCTACTCATGTTTTCTTTAATCCTGCAGCCACAAGTGTGATAAAGGGACTGTGATCCAGAGTGAACAGGAAAAGCTTGTATAGCAGCCTTGTGAACCTGTGTTTGTCTAAAGTGCGTGCGTGTGTGTGTGTGTGTGTGTGTGTTTGGCTGTTTATCTCTATTGACTCTACTGCCTTCTTCTAAGGTTACTCTTGTGTCGCTTTCTTTCCCTTTTATTTGCATGAATGACAGACGTGTTCTTCTTCTGTTGCTCGTCTACAACTCTGTCTCTTCCTCTCTCCAGGTCTCCTACACTGGAGTTCTTTGTTGGCCAAATTTAAGCTTTGTGCTCCCCCCTGACCCTCCTCTATTTGTCACCGGTTTGTTGACGTGCCCGACCGTGTGGGATTTGATCCGTGGGAGTCCGTGTCCCACATCGACTGTAGTGTAATCATTACTTGAGCTGATGAATCAGTAACTTCAGGCAAAAAAGAGAAATCAAAGGGCAAATGTTAGTTTTTCCTGTTTGAGGTGTAGACGCGTTGCTCTCACTTTGTGTGTCTGTCCCACGCTTAGATGTAGACTTTTAACCAGGTGTGATAAAATGCTGTCATTAGTCATGAGTCGCACTGATATGAGACTACATGAGACACAGCTGCTTAAAGCTGCTATGTTGGGTTAATATTGAATATTCTTTAATTGAATTTATGAAATTCACAAAATCATTATAATAAAGCCACAAGCTGCAACAACCAATCAAAAGCAGAGACAGATTTGAAATACTTGAGGCAATTACCACATCCATAATTGATTAAAAAACAAAAATGAGACAAATGGCATTCTGTAATGTCAAGATCCATAGAATACAAATGACTGTAGAAAAGAAAAAGTTAGATCTTATAAGATATTAGATGGGTAATGGACAAACAAATGATTTCTTATTAATAAGAGAAGTTCAAATAGGGAACAGGTGATCGGACAATAACCAGACCAAGTCTCTAATAGTTCCATAATCTAAAAAATAAATAAATAAATCGTTAAACTTCTGAAACCTTCACAACACAATAATCTGCTATCAAGAATTCAAGATGTAAATAATCTGATACAACACAAAATATCAAGGAAGAACCTCCTAAAAACATAAAACCATTATACAACACAAGCGCTCTCCACTGCACAGCAGTCTGTTCACACACAGAGAAACATTTCGCATAAAGACGCATAAAAGCACTATTGTTCAAGATGTTTGCACCGTCGCCTCACAGCATGAAGCTCCTGCGTTCCAACCGTCACCTCCACCTTCTTTGTGTCTGCATGTCATCAGACGAGCAGGTTAGGTGAACTGCTGACGGCCAGGAGATGTGAATGTGTTCATCTGTTTCTATACAGACCTGTCAAGTATTTCCTTAGCGCTTTCCCAATGCATTATGGGATTAAATGGATGGATGGACTGTTTTTCAAGCAAATGAATGATGTGTGAAGAAGTAGTTGTTTATAGATGTACACATGTGCAATTGTCTAGAAGGAAACTACGTCATGCTGGATTAGAATTAAGGCTGCAACTAGCAATTATTTTTAAATACAGCTTAATCGGTTAATCATTTAGTCCAGAATATAGTGTAAAATAGTCATCACAAGTTCCCAGAGCAGAAGGGGATGTCTTCAAACTGACCAAGACTACAAAACCCAAAGATATTCAACTTGCACTGATAGAAAACTGAGAAAAATTGCACGTTTTCACATTTGAGAGGCTGGAACGTGCAGATGTTTGGTAGTGACTCGACGGTGACGGTCAGGCCACAACTCTGGTCTGGACTGAAATATCTCAACATGTATTGGAGGGACCACCGGGACATCTCAGTATTGGATGGATACTCCACTGCCTCCTCCGTTGTAATGACTTTAGTGATCCTCCGCCTTTTCATTTACAACCAGTGTCATCTCCACCAGGTTCTTTTAATTATGACTTCCTGCTAAAACCAATGACGCGTCTCTGCTCCCCAACTCCATGTTCTCTTAATACGAGACATTAAGGAGACCTTTCAAACGGCTTTATGTTCTCAGCACTGTTTTTTATCTTGAGGTCAAATACTCAATGTATGTTTCCCTGCGTCAGTTGTGTTGAAATGAGCTGACTGATGTTACACTTCTTCAAATTTATGAGCAAGACATTTTCCCTTGACTTCAAACGTTGCTATCTCCACAGTGGATAAACTGTTTATTACCATTCAAACTGCATTTCAAACATCCACCTCCCTTTGTTCTTTTGTATTCTAGACCTTACAAATCTCTTACAATGTTACTTTATATCAAGAGACACGCAAACCTCAACACAAGGCCAGACCAACTCAAGGCCAGACCAACTCAAAACAGACCAACTGACTCTGTCACGGTGCAACCTTGTTTATTATCACAACTTTAGCTACAAGACAAACACAGGTTGAATTACATTGTAAAGAAGATGCATAGAATAATAATAATGTGTTTATGAATTAATTATAATAATAAAAAAGGCTGCAGTCACTGCTCGTTGAAAGCTACACACACTGCATGAACAGCAGACTACGCCCTGAACTACGACTGTAACTAATACGTTTTCACTTTGGTCTATAAATGATGAAATGTTAATAATAATGGCTATTACCAGAGGCTGACAAAGTACCGTTAATTGTTAAAACACTTCCGTCCACACACCTCTTATGGTCCCTTATCTTTGTACTCAGTGGTGTGTGTGCAGGGAGACTTCTTGGAGCCTCTTCAGCCCCTCACCTCCCTGCGCTCCTTCGCAGAGAGCGAGACCAGGCTCCCCTGTCACTTCCAGGTGGGGGAGGAGGAGAAGGTGGTGCAGGTCACCTGGTTGAAGGAGCTCCCAGACGGCAGCAAGGATCAGATCATCACTGCCCACTACATAGACGGCCACACAGGTAAGCAGCAGCGAGGGGTTAACAGTGGAGAGAGTTAGTCCCACACTGTTCTGCAGAACAAACAGTTACTGTGTGCACATGAGGTCAAGTGCAAGAATCCTTGTGTTGCAAATACACTTACAGGATCTGACTTCATCAGGCTACTGCGAGAGTTCTGCTACTGAGAGAGTTCTGCTACTGAGAGAGTTCTGTTACTGAGAGAGTTCTGCTACTGAGAGAGTTCTGTTACTGAGAGAGTTCTGCTACTGAGAGAGTTCTGCTACTGAAGAGTTCTGCTACTGAGAGAGTTCTGCTACTGAAAGAGTTCTGTTACTGAGAGAGTTCTGCTACTGAAAGAGTTCTGTTACTGAGAGAGTTCTGCTACTGAGAGAGTTCTGTTACTGAGAGAGTTCTGCTACTGAGAGAGTTCTGTTACTGAAAGAGTTCTGCTACTGAGAGAGTTCTGTTACTGAGAGAGTTCTGCTACTGAGAGAGTTCTGTTACTGAGAGAGTTCTGTTACTGAGAGAGTTCTGCTACTGAGAGAGTTCTGTTACTGAAAGAGTTCTGCTACTGAGAGAGTTCTGTTACTGAAAGAGTTCTGCTACTGAGAGAGTTCTGTTACTGAGAGAGTTCTGTTACTGAAAGAGTTCTGCTACTGAGAGAGTTCTGTTACTGAGAGAGTTCTGTTACTGAAGAGTTCTGCTACTGAGAGAGTTCTGTTACTGAGAGAGTTCTGCTACTGAGAGAGTTCTGCTACTGAGAGAGTTCTGTTACTGAGAGAGTTCTGTTACTGCGAGAGT
Source organism: Cottoperca gobio (assembly GCF_900634415.1). Classification (NCBI taxonomy): domain Eukaryota; kingdom Metazoa; phylum Chordata; class Actinopteri; order Perciformes; family Bovichtidae; genus Cottoperca; species Cottoperca gobio. The sequence goes on along the minus strand of NC_041371.1, from coordinate 4,341,147 downwards.
TCTGCTACTGAGAGAGTTCTGCTACTGAGAGAGTTCTGTTACTGAGAGAGTTCTGTTACTGCGAGAGTTCTGTTACTGAGAGAGTTCTGTTACTGAGAGAGTTCTGCTACTGAGAGAGTTCTGCTACTGAAAGAGTTCTGCTACTGAGAGAGTTCTGTTACTGAAAGAGTTCTGCTACTGAGAGAGTTCTGTTACTGAGAGAGTTCTGCTACTGAAAGAGTTCTGCTACTGAGAGAGTTCTGTTACTGAAAGAGTTCTGCTACTGAAAGAGTTCTGCTACTGAGAGAGTTCTGCTACTGAAAGAGTTCTGTTACTGAGAGAGTTCTGTTACTGAAAGAGTTCTGCTACTGAAAGAGTTCTGCTACTGAGAGAGTTCTGCTACTGAAAGAGTTCTGTTACTGAGAGAGTTCTGTTACTGAAAGAGTTCTGTTACTGAAAGAGTTCTGCTACTGAAAGAGTTCTGCTACTGAAAGAGTTCTGCTACTGAAAGAGTTCTGCTACTTTACTGATAACTACCAGTTTCTCTTCTTCTTTCTCTTCTTCTTCTTGGGACAGTGCCTAGGGGGTGGCAGACCGGGGTGGTGGTTCCCCTATTTAAAAAGGGGGACCAGAGAGTGTGTGCCAACTACAGGGGTATCACACTTCTCAGCCTCCCTGGTAAAGTCTACTCCAAGGTACTGGAAAGGAGGGTTCGGCCGGTAGTCGAACCTCTGATTGAAGAGGAACAATGCGGATTCCGTCCTGGTCGTGGAACAACGGACCAACTCTTCACTCTCTGCAAGGATCCTGGAGGGGGCCTGGGAGTACGCCCATCCGGTCTACATGTGTTTTGTGGATCTGGAGAAGGCGTATGACCGGGTCCCTCAGGTGATACTGTGGGAGGTGCTGCAGGAGTATGGGGTGAGGGGGTCACTTCTGAGGGCCATCCAATCCCTGTACGCCCAAAGCGAGAGTTGTGTCCGGATACTCGGCAGTAAGTCGGACTCGTTTCCTGTGAATGTTGGCCTCCGCCAGGGCTGCGCTTTATCACCAATCCTGTTCGTGATTTTCATGGATAGGATATCGAGGCGTAGTCGTGGAGGAGAGGGGTTGCAGTTCGGTGACCTGAGGATCTCATCGCTGCTCTTTGCAGATGATGTGGTCCTTATGGCATCATCGGTCTGTGACCTTCAATAGTCACTGGATCGGTTCGCAGCCGAGTGTGCAGCGGTTGGGATGAGGATCAGCACCTCCAAATCTGAGGCCATGGCTCTCAGCAGGAAACTGGTGGATTGCCTACTCTGTGTAGGGAATGAGCCTTTACCCCAAGTGAAGGAGTTCAAGAACCTCAGGGTCTTGTTCGTGAGTGAGGGGACGATGGAGCGAGAGATTGGCCGGAGAATCGGAGCAGCGGGGGCGGTACTGCAGTTGCTTTACCGCAAGAGAGCTGAGCCAGAAGGCAAAGCTCTCGATCTACTGGTCGATCTTCGTTCCTACCCTCACCTATGGTCATGAAGGCTGGGTCATGACCGAAAGAACGAGATCACGGGTACAAGCGGCCAAAATGTGTTTTCTCAGACGGGTGGCGTCTCCCTTAGAGATAGGGTGAGAAGCTCAGCCATCAGGAGAGACTCTGAGTAGAGCCGCTGCTCCTTTGCGTTGAAAGGAGCCAGTTGAGGTGGTTCATCTAGTAAGGAGCCACCTGGGCGCCTCCCTAGGGAGGTGTTCCAGGCACGTCCAGCTGGGAGGAGACCCTCGGTGGAGAGATTATATCTCCTCACTGGGAACACCTCGGGATCCCCCAGTTGGAGCTGGAGGATGTGGCCCGGAGAAGGGAAATTTGGGGTTCCTTACTTGAGCTGCTGCCCCTGTGACCCGATCCCGGATAACATATACACTTTAAGACTTATATAAAGTCTATATATATATATATATATATATATATATATATATATATATATATATATATATATATATATATATATATATATATATATATATATATATATATATATACTATTAAAAACTAATTCAAAAGAAAGGGCACTTTGGTGAAACTTTGTCAAGGAATGTTAGAAACGTCCAGGCTTACAAATATTTGTACTTTTTATTTATTTGATCATGTAAACATAGTTTTGAGAGGATTGTTATAATTTGAGCTGCTGTTTTATATAAGTTAGGCTGTATTCCAATAAATTGGCGGCTCCTCTCATCCCAGTAGTGTGAATGAGTTCAGGAGGCTTGACATGCAATGACAGATGACGGATAACTGTCAAAACCAAACGTCAATCCGGTTAATTTACGACTACGTTCAAATCTTTTTCTATTCTAATTGTTATTGAATCATCGCTCTATGATGGATGAACAACACAGTGTGATTTTGAAATGAGAATTCGATTTTACACCTGGACTATTTGTCTGTAGAGTTGTGAAGTCATTGGATAAATGCTGCTTTATTCATTTATCTGTCTTGGAGTTAACGCTTCGACTAAGCACTAAGATAGGTCTTTGTTTTGTACATCAGAGTTCGGGCAATACTCCGGCCGGGTGAGGTTCGAGAGCAGGAGCCCCACAGTGGACTCGACTCTGCTCATCCCCAGCACAGAGGAGTCGGACCAGGGCAGCTACATCTGCCACATCTCCACCTTCCCTAACGGAGTCGTCGAGAGGCACATCACACTCACCGTTTGGCGTAAGAGTCCTCCACACTTTTGTTTTCTCCTCTTCTCTTCTACCGCACCTTCCTAATCCTATCAGAGCTTCTGTAATGAAGTTTAAACCGTAATCATCTTGACGGAAGAAAAAGCCAAACGGGGGGAAATTCAGCCAACGTGGCCACAAACACTGACGGCAGGTCTTAATCTTCAGTGGGTGAAAAGCAAATACAAATAAATAAAAGAAATGCAGGTTTGTAATGACTAAAAAAGCAAAAGAATATACTGAAGATCTGCTTGTACCAAAAATGGAGGATTATGTTTTATGCACAAGACTGTAAAATCACCTGGAAAAAAACACCTGAAAGCAGGTTCGAACTACTTCAAGTTCTGCAAAACACTTGAATTATTTTTTCAATTCACAAAAAAAACACATTTTTAATTAAAAACCAGATGAAATATCTAGAAATGTTCAGTTTCTGCAGCGCTGTCATTGACCCTACATCTCGATCTCCTTTTTATCACTGAGTGGAACCATAATTGCAGCTGTAGGGATACAGTTTTGTAATGGATCCCTTTTCAAGTAAAACCTGCAGCACTGCTATCTGTTCTAAATGACTTTCTCATGTTGCCGTCAGTCATCCCCGGTGACAGTCAACTCGTCCCGACACGCCACCGATCAGACAAAACACACACATTACTGACAACCTCCAACACCGAAACTCCCTCGACTCCTTCAAACAAAAACATTTAACTGTCAAAAGTTGAACCCAGAAACTACATATCAATGTGTCCAATTAGTTTTTCTTTTGTTCAGTTTATTGATTTCTATGGGATTTTTATGCATCTGGGTTTATTTAGGTGGTTTTATTTGGCCATGAGTCATCTCTTATTAAAAGATTAAATGGTTCCTTCATTCGAGCTTTTCTTTTTGCAGTGTGCAAGACATTTTCCCTGCAGGTAATCTCTTCCCACATATCACCTGTCAATCAAACACTGAGGGCGGGACTGTGATGTCATGTATTTCGTAGTTTCTGTTTATATAAAGTTGGGGCCGTTTTCTTTGTTTGTTAATCCGTAATGGATATTTCTGCTAATGCTAACTACCTGTTTTGTCTTCTGCGTTAATAATCCAAACACCAATGCAAACAATTACCACAAGTCACGACCGGGGTGTGAATCCCAACCGTGTTAAACCAGTTGGTGACAGAGAGTAACCACACAGAAATGTATTTATATGAAAACATCACAGGCGACCTTTGCCCACAAGGTTTGTTGACTGTCTTCTGGCATAATTAATAATTGTAAATAACTATAATTATTATAATTATGATGTTTTTAGATTATTTCCTACTTAAAAGGGTTAATGTTCACTCTCCTCAGGAGGAGCCGGGTGCCATCTTGTTTTCTTGATTATGGTCCTTTCTGTGTTCAACGATGTATTTAAGGTCTTTTTTTTATATCGTTATTCTTATCTGAATCTTACAGCAACAAGATCTTAAAGAGCCTTTTGCTCAAACTTGTCCCTAAACATACAATGACACTCACTACACAAACATGTAGTGACGTCATGCAGTTAATACAGTCACTTTAGGTCATCTTAGGTAAAGACAAATTAGCTTTGAGCAGGCTTTAGGAAGCATTAATTAAATCTTAATGCAGTAATTGTAAGGAATGTGCAATACAGAAGTGGTTTAGCTCATCATTGTTAAAACTTCTCACGAGGAGAACACAGAAAATACAGTTCGACAAGAGCAAGACGATTCACAATCTTTGTTGTGACGTCACAAAATGTTCATACGTCCACGTGTTGAACTCAGATTCAAGCTGAACGCAGAGAAACTTCCAACCTTCAGCAGATGAATGTGAAAAACAGCCTTCAAGTGTCAAACACCATTCTTCTCAGTGAACGCCAGTCATCCAAGTGACGTAACAATAAGCCAAACAGCATGTTTGAGTCTTTAAGGCGTCTAAACTCACCCGGTTCCTCCTCCTCGTCTAGTTTTACCGATCTCCTCCCTGGACTCTGTGCTCCTGGTGGAGGGCCAGTCGTTCCGTGTGGCCGCTTCCTGTCGAGCCGTGGGCCGCCCGCTCCCCCGTCTCTCCTGGGACACCGACCTGCCAGGTCAGTCTCAGGACCGCGCCAAAGAGGGCGGGTCCGTGTCCAGCCACTACTCCCTGCACCCCCTGCGCGGCATGAACGGGAAAAAGCTGGACTGTCTGGTGTGGCATCCCGGCCTGGAGCAGCCACGCAGGATCTCCAACCGCCTGGTGGTTCAGTGTGAGTACAGCTGACAATGATGCTTTACCCTTTTGATGATGGTGTTTTAAGGTGAAAAAGAGACCAACAATGGCGCAGAAGTAAAGCGTTTTAATTATAATTTTATATTTCCTACATGGTAGAGCTTGTCAAAGTGCAGATATAATCTTCCTGGTTGAGTTAAACATCAGACCCACCTTTTTTAATATGCATTCTAATGTCATAGTGAACATACCTGATCATTTTGTACTAATCTGAAATATGCAAAAGAGAAAAAAGATTTATAACTTCCTTAAGACTTCTCGCCACCATCCACAGTTTGTTTTAATGTTTTTCTGGGACAAACAACACGGTCACTTTCACTATTTCCCTTTGCCGTTTATGTATAATTTGTGTTTTAACATGTGAAACTGCTTGTGCTGCCGTCTTAAGAAGAAGAAGAAGAGATCTTGTATCTCAGTGGGACCTTTGTTTTGCTAAATAAAGGAAAAATGAAACTAATAAAAGCAATAAAAATGTAGGTGTGTCAGTTAGGACGTCCTACCAGAGCCGTGGGAACGCCTCAATGAAATGCAGCTGTTAACAATTCATTGATATTATTTGTTTGTGGTTGGTGTATAAGAATGTATTATGTAAGTGCATGTAGTAGTATATTTATTTACATCAAATCCAACTAAATATCCAACTAAATGAACAAATAATCAAAGAGTTAAACTTCTCAAATAAGAAGAAAGTATTTAAATACATATTTCTTTGTTTTCTGAGATCTTTGCGCTGTAGATCTGCCACTATGACATTAGGACTCAACCTTCTCCTCTGGGCCAATTTTCTTTTGGCTCCTCCTGCCAACTCTACTTTAACCAATGACATTTCTTCCCTTCAGTCCCTGCTAGATATATTTGTATAGCTTAACCTTCCTATTGGGAAAATAAATGGGTGGCAGTAGACTAAACATTAGACAATATTGGCAGGTTGCTGGGAAAGTGTATGAGTAATGCTCCGTCCTCCACCATTACTGTTGGTGCACCTGAACTTCAGTTCTCTCTGTGAGCAACATTTGCTCTTTGTTCTGTGTAATGTGACGGCTCAGAGTCGTACACTGGAGTCACCAATCTGATGAATTTAGACTTTGTTTCTTAACTTTATTGCAAATGACTTGTGAGTCCACTTGGACTTTCACTGTTTGACTTAATATTCTCCTCAAGCACAAAGAATAAAGATGACTTTATACAAAGAATTGGTACAACAGATGTACAGTACTTGATCACGTTGCCTGAGCAGGAGGACGAGATCCGTCTGGCAGAGCAGCAGACAGACATCCCATAATACCTCAGATCGTCACATTCACATGTAAAGACTCTGCTGTCCTCAGCAACGTGGAAAAACATGCGACTCAGAAATGATTGTGTCACTGGAATGACTGCACCAGAAAACATCTACTGACGGTTACAATCTTATTCATTTCGATGCATGACAACTCGAAACACAAAGACAATGACTTTGTGCCTCTTACATCAGTCGTGCTAAAAATAACCGTAGATTCTGAGGAAACTTCCTCTTCTGGTATGTTTTACAGCTCAAACTCATTTCTTTAAATGTCCATCTCCGCTGATAACCAACAGATCCAAGGCTTTCCATCTGCTCCACCATGGGTGAATATGTTGTGTGCTTATTTCTGTGTTTCTGTGACAGACCCCCCAGATGCCACCATCTCCGCTGGTTCTGGGGACTGGTACGTGGGTTTGGAGAAAGCTGAGATGATCTGCGGCGCCGGAGGATACCCCAAACCTCAGAACTTCACCTGGACACGGTACCGTCATCAGCCTAGTCTGCTGCACATACATGCAGCAAGAATCTGACGATTGCACGTTAATTCCCCCCCCCCCCACTGTGATGCTATCTGCACTGCTACAATGCTCTTTACATGCACTGGAATGCTTATATAAACCACTGCTAACACGCATGCACACAGACTACACACCCGTGAACAACAAAGACGTGCTCTTCGATCTAAAGGAGGGCGTCGTTCTAACCTCGCTCAATTCACAGCCGACTAAAAGCTCTGGTGTCGTGTTGCGCAATTTGAAGTTGGAAAAAGAGCGAGGGAGATATTTTCACACGAGGGAGGGAGTAATCGACACAAGGAAGAGCAGGAGACTCATGCTAAGCACTTAATCATAGTGCCATGCTTTAAATATCACTGTAATGCCTGGTAAAACACAGGGTCTGTACTTAAATTAGAGACACTGTACCAGCCATTACAGCTACGACTGAATACACAATGATCAAATGTTGTGTGCTGAGGGAAAAATATTTCAGCCATGAGGCAATCTTGAGATATTAAGATTATTCTGGATTTAAAGCTTTTCAACCCCGCAGAGCCTTTGGCACGTTCGTCAGTACAAACTCGTACAGTGTGGACGAGCATTGTTCGAACCCACAGAAGCTCGTTTTAGTTAAAGAAATACTTTACTGTGGAGCATTAAGTGAGCAGATCAATCCCTCTCTCATGCCCATACAGTAAATATGAAGCGACAACCTGCAGCTGTTTAGCTTAGCTTAGCATAAAGACTGGAAACAGGGGGAAACTGATAGCCTGGCTCTGCCCAAAGGTAACAAAATACACCTACATGCATCTCATTGCATTGATGTCGTGATAATTCACTCGCCAACATCAAATGAACGAAGATTGCTGGACAACAAAAAAAAAACCAGATTATAATCTTTTTGGCTGCTAAAAGTGGATTTCTCACTTTATCTGTATCATTTTCAACCATCTACTCTGTGTCTGATGCAATCTCCACCTGCGACTCTGTTCTAAAGGACTGGCTTGAGAAGCTAGGTGGGGTTTTGAGAAAAGAAATCTGAGCTGACTGGGGGGTGGGGGGGGGCCTGCAGCACAGTGAAACTGAGGGCAACCTGACCCTCTCAGTGGACCCGATCAGAAACTCTCCTTTATGTGGCCTGTGATGTCTTCAGCTGCACAGTGTGGGACTTGCTGGACCTGCTTAAATCCCCCAAACCTAGTATTTATTGGGTCTATTCAGATCAGCGGGCGCCAGTTGTAAGCCCCGCAGGTTTTGGTTCAAGTGCAGGTGAATTGGTGGTTACGCTCTGCGGTGAACCTGATCCTGATCCTGTGGAGTGTTTTTATCAGAAAACACTTCCGTGATGAAAGACAGTTTTGTACGTTCTGTGTGTTTCCTCCGCTGAAACTTCAAAAGAAATACTTTGAAATCAAGTTTGCACTTTACTTTAGTCACAGCTATTGTTTGGATCAGTGAGTCACAGGTCTGTGGATGTCTTCATGTCTGACACATCATTGTGAATGAATTGTGCACATTTCCCTCTGATTATTCACAGGGGAGGAGGAGCTTTGCCACACGGGGCGTCTGTGGTTGGAGACAAACTTGTTTTTGGCCGGGCCCTGCACATGAATGACAGCGGGGTCTATGAGTGTGTTCGTGAAGAACGACGTGGGAGTAGGAAAAGCCGAGTACAGAGTAACAGTAACAGGCAAGCGTTTGACATTAATACGTCGACAAAATGAGACAATAATTCTGAACCTTGTTATCCAATGTTCAGATTCCTGTTCCAGTAGTAATGTAAATTTAATGACTGAATGTAAATATCAACTGAGGAAGTTGTGGAGATATCTGATAGTAATAGTAACACAACATGTGGAGGACATTTCTGCACATTTGCTGCCCCCTTGTGATGGACAGACGTCATGAACAGTCCTCCCTGTCCTCGTCTTTCTTTAGAGACCTCTAAAAGCCAGGGCGAGACCTCCATGGACAACCTGTTGCTGATCATTATCGGTGCGTCAGCTGGAACTTTAGTCCTGGCGCTGGTCATGGTCGTCCTGCTGGTCAACCGCCACCATCGACACAGAAACAAGAAGCTTGAAATGGAGCTCAGCGAAAAAACGTAAACTGACCCAAATTGTCTTGAAAACGTTTTTTCCAGTAAATGTAAAATACATTTATTTATTCCCCGTGCAGTGATGACAGCTGGACTGTGAATGTTTTTGTTGTAAACTGCTATTAAAACACACTATGACTCATTTTCTGACATTTGAAATCCTCCAAATGTGCTGTTTTCTTTCCCCCCAGGGAGGAAATGCAGAGCTTCTCCAGACAAGCCTCTTTCAGGAGACTAAACTCTGTCAGCACAGACCCCAGAGTGCAGGTACAAACACACACACACACACACACACACACACACACACACACACACACACACACACACACACACACACACACACACACACTCCTGCTGAGAACAATTCAGAGAAACCAGGTCGACACACCCGTAGCTGGGGTGGAGCCGCTGGCAACACAGCCGGTGATCACAAGCTGCTGCAGCTTCAAACAGACAACATGCAGCGTTCATACTCTTATTATTAATATCTCATTCTGGGTGATTCATCTTATTTATCATGCTCACTAACTTTCTATATTTTCTCCCAGGCTGAAGATTATGGTCTGCTCAGAGTAGACAGCAGAATGAAAAGCAGCCAGATGTCTCTGGTGAGTGTAACACCCCCACAGTAGCAGAGGGGTGCACAGCTGTGCGACCTCTATTACAGTCGACATCACACCCCCTCTTACATAAAGCCTGCTGTAAGCTCCTATCTATCGACGGGCTGTGGAAGCCGGACCTCTCCTCAAATAGCTCCAACACAGATAGGAAACTAATCTGGCAGAACATGCAACTATCACGTGTACTATCACCTGCACATAAAGTAAATGCTTTATCACCAAACTGCACCCGATGCACTCAAAGTGTGTTGGGGGCTCTTATTTTTTCTGCTTTTACTTTTTGTGGTTGCTTCCTAATTGCGTGGACATTTGTAAGTTTATCGATTTCATTTATGTGTGTTTTGCTTTTAACCACACCCCTATTTAAACATGTGGGTTAAGGCTGTCACCAGCTGTCTTCCCTCCATGATAACACAGTTAATTAATACTACAGTATATTAAATGACATGATTAAAAAGTAACTATTTATTAAAATACTATTTATTGTTGAGAAGAGTTCTTTAAAAAGAAAAGCAGTTGTTTTCAGTGGTATGACAGTGTTGTTCTCCTCCGCCTGCAGGAACAACCCATCTATAAAGGCAGCCAGTCCACTCTGGGCGGGAAGTGGGGGCCTTCAGGCGGGGTGGATGTGGACGAACTGGGACGTCCCGTTGTCTGGCACAGCGGCAGAGAGAGCACGAGGGGAGCAGAGATGGAGGAGAAGGAGGAGCGTCGGAGGAGGGTGGAGTCGTACCTGAAGAGCAGCAACATGTCGCTGGTATGTGTCAGCATCTGAGGGGTTAGGTTGAAATGCAGTTAGTTTCGTTTGTAATGTGTCATGCGGTATCGTTTTAACTTCTACATCTGCATCATACGCAGTCATAGTGACGGAGCACAGAGGAAAACAAATATATGTATACAGATGTATGTTGCCACATTTTGCTTTATGAAAAGGACTCGAGGTGTAACATATATCCATCTCCAGCATTAAGACAATCAGAGAAATAGTAATGTGTTTTTATGCTGTTTGCACCAGGACTCAGGTCTGCCCTCTTCCCTGGTTCCCCTGAAGGCCCCGCAGGACGAAGGCGTAGAGCCCAGAGAGCCAGACCTGGACCCCCACAAAGAGGGAGACTCCCCACAAGGAGCCGAAGAGCACTGGGCTCCCACCCAGTCGCTAGCGGAGGGACACGAGGAGGACGAAGACCGCAGCTCCCAGCAGCTCTCGGAGGCACTCACCAATCACTTCTACTACAGTAACGGGGTCCTCCGGCCCAAGCCACACTCCAACGCCATTCTGCTGCACCCGAGAGGACAGATCATCTAGACCACACTCTCCTCCACAACACGAGGAGCCTGCATTCCTGCATTGAAAATGACCTTTTCTTTTTTTAATGGGATGTTTGTTTTGTACACATCGGCTGCAGCTGGTAATCAGCCCCAAAAGAAATCCAAACCTGAAATGTTTTCTGCCTTATTCGGTTTTTATCCTTTATTCTAACCCTATTAATGAGGAAGTTTTATTTTTTAAAAGTCATTTTTTGTGCATTTAATGCTTTTATTTGATAGTGGAAAAAGAGAGTAGGGGAGTCTGCTCAGGGCGTTTGTGCCCATGTTGTAATTCAAAAGTTTTAAAATAATATTTTGGGACATTTGATCCCTTTTCATTCGACAGTAAAGAGACAACAGGAAATGTGAGACAGATGGTGAATGTCATGCAGCAAAGGTCTCCAGCCAGACACGAACCAGAGACATCGTGGTGCACAGGGTGCCCCGTTATTGGAAAGTTTTTTTAATCCTGATTATTTCGTTGGAGAATTAGAAGCCCGGTGAGTTTTGCCTTTCATAAACCACGATGGCATGTGTATGAAAAATCTTTTTCTCCTAGAACGTGCCAGGAATAAAAGGTTTCTGTTACATAATGTTTACGATATTATCTGCAGGGACTTACACGTATGTAAACTCACAAATGGAGAGTCCCAATGAATCCTGACTGTAAACCTAAGGTGCCTTGTTTACATTAAAACCATTCATGGAGGAGCTCACGGACAGGGACACGAGGTCTAAGCTCCAAAGCCTTGGCTGTGTTGAGAGTAAAGTGCACTCAAAGCTTGGATGCACCTGTGGATAAGAAGGGTTATGCGTTTGTGTATGTATGTATTATATGTGTATATAGAAAGGAAGCGCTATGAGGAGATGCTGTATGTTTATGATTTTGTCATTAACGGCCACCTGCAACTACGAACAGTTCAAAAAAAGCTAGAGGATCTGAACACAGGAAGTCGAAGTTAACTGGTGTATGTTGAACTTTATAGAAACACTCAGCAAACCAGGTTCATACAACATGAGCGCACAGCAAGACGGGATGAAACACGCAGAGGATGCACTGTAAAGCATCGTGTATATGTCGTCGTGTAAATTGTTTTATATTGACTGTTTTTCTATGAAACTGAAAGCGGACATGTAAATGTTGAAATGTTTATTCATAAAAGTACAGCTTGAGTCATTGGTCTTTATTCTAACCTGGCCTTGCGTCACCCTCTTGAGTATAAAGGGCGTCATTGATCGCAGCAGTAACGTAGCATTTGTGTTTCCTGGTTCATAAGTTTACATCCTCACTAGCTCTGTGGAAACTGAAATAATGGTCATGTCTAGACGGTAACTCCTCTCGCAAACGGTTATGGTCAGGTCATAACCTTAATAAGGTTACGATAGGTCGTCGGGCAGCGACTCTCGCAGATCGAGGGTTACAATGTAGACACGACCTGAAATAATGTGGACTGTGGAAGCAGAAGAGAAAGTGGATTTTCACGGGGTTGCTGGTCTCACTGTGTGAAAGGTTGAGGAGTTCATTAATCTTGAGAACTTCTGTATTAAACGATTGGATCAACACTTTGAGGAGAGCCATGCTAGCTGTTTCCCTCTGTTTCCAGTCTTTGTGCTAAGCTAAGCTAACCAGCTGCTGGCGAAGCTTCAACACGAGAGTGGTATCAATCTTCTCATCTCACTCTATTCAAGAAAATGAACAGACACATTTCCCAAAATGTTGAATTATTGCCACTCAGAGCGGACACATTGTGAGGACCTACAGGGAGAACTACATCTCCCAACATGCAATGCAATGATACAAAGTTGAATTCTTAAAAAGCAAAGATGAAGAATTAGCATTTCTTTGTTGGCCTCAGATACATTCCTTTACAAAAGGAAAGATATTGCTAAAGTCTCAAATTACATTAATGAAATGTATATGAGCCCAAACCTTCCGTGTCAGCAGTATTACAAAGACTACACACAACTCAAGTCGTCCGTTACACGACGCCATAGTTCAGTGTGAAGTCATTCTCATCCTCTAAGCGCTGACGTTGTCTTTTAAAAGGTTTCAGGTCATTTCTCTTTTATATCTCTCCACTTATGTGCAGATCTGCTCTACGTTTCACTGTGAGCCAGGTGATGGTACGAGGATACCGGTAATGCTGAAGGACATCAGAGTGTCTTCCACAGTCATCATACACAACCTGCATAAATCAATAAGCTGCCACTGGATGTCCTTACAGTTTTTATAAATCTCTTAACTGGCTGAGTTAACACACAGAACACAAGTACCAAAATTAGTTCTTACAATCCAAGCTATGTCAAAGTTATAATTGATCTAAAATGCACAGTAATCAGTCAGCTACATTACCTTTCAGTAACATAATACAAAGGGAATTTGTTAGTTAATCTAGACAAACGACACTGATATATCTAGCCTTTCCCACTCTTCACACTCTACTGAATCAAATCATTTTGGAATAGAGCCTCTTTATGAGTCCGCTGGTGGGTGCGAAGGTTGCTCCTCTGAGAAAAACACTTGCCACATGTTTCGCATGTGTACGGTTTCTCTCCCGTGTGAATTCGCTGGTGAATCTCCAGATGGCTGAGGCGGTCAAAGCTTTTGCCGCAGAACGGGCAGATGAACCACTTCTCCTTTATGCGCCGACTCGCTATCGTTTTATGCAACTCGGGGTCGTTCAAAAGAAAGAATCTGCTGTCCGGGTTAAAAGACGATATGTTTTTAGATTGAGATTGTTTGTCTGGGAGGAATCTGATGGACACTCCTCTCTCTGGGTCTATTGCTTCTATATGCTGACTTGGCTGAACTTGGTTAAAAGGATCCCTGGATTTACTTGAAGCACCGGGTCCATTATCTCTCAGAAATCTGTCCGAGTATGCGGCCTCTGAGGAATTATCAAAAATGTCCAAAGCGTTCCGAATGAAAAGGATTTCTGAGTCCAGATTTTGTGACAGCTGCTTCGGTTCAAAGAAGCAGTCCGAGTCATCAGCAGTGTCGCTGTCTCCCACGGAAACCGACGACCACTGCCGGCTCTCTTGTTCTTCCATGGCCTCGCCGGGTTGGAGGTGCAGCTCCAGCTCATGGGGACCCGCTCCATCGTTAACACTGTGATCAGAGTCCACGATCTGCTCCATGATCTGGACGTCGTCCTCGCCCTCGAGCTTGACTATTAAGTCTTCATCGTCATCTCTGCCGTAACTTTCACAGAGGTCAGACTTGAGCTGCTCACTTTGTCTCTCTTCTGTCTGTGACGGTGGGGGTGTTCTGTGATTCGCTGACGCGTCCGTCTTCTCTCTGACGCTCTGATCAGGACACAATGTCTGCACGGAATCGATGATCGGCCCTGAAACGACAGAGCAGGTGCATTTTACAACATTTTATTAACCAGACAGTTCGCCTTGAAAAATATTGTTGTAAAGATATTTTTTCTTGTGACTGAGCAATGCAGGTAGTATCGACTGTAATTTACAAATGCTGCTACACAAGTGAGTCGTTAAATTAAGAACTAGCTGGTAGTATGTATGTGCTGTAATATAGGTGCAACAGGTGCTATTTTATAAGTGGGGTTTCAAAGGTTTCAAGGCAACAAAAACCTATGACCAGCTATTTTTTTAATAGATTACCAATTTAGTCTTGAAATAGAGAAAAATACTAAATAAGTTGCTTGTTTTGTCTGACCAACAGTCCAAATCCTAAAGCTACGCAGTTTACAAAGATATAAAACAGAGAGAAGTCCTCACATCGAAAATAGACAAACAAATAGCATTTCTTCTTAATTAACTTAATTGACAATTTTCTAAATCGTTGACTAACAGACTAATCCTACAATGGACCAATTTTACTGCACTAAATGATAATAAGATCAGGAAGTAGCCTTCCAAGTTGGAGTTTAAAGGCTAACAATGCTCGTAGATATCAGCAATTCCTAATTATGGGCTGACCTTATTGAAAGAAACCTGGACGTTCTTTTTTTAAATGATTGTTGAGGTGGTCTAGAGTAGTGGCAACTACTTTGATAGTTGAGTCCTTTTTTAATGACTCAACTATCAAACCCTAAAAGGAAATAGAACATAAATAAAAGTTAGTTAGACAGTTATTGCAAATTAATAAATGTAGTAAATACATATTGATAAGTATACATACATACTGCATATACACACACTTACAATGATATATACAGAGGAGTTAACAGTTGTAAAAGTATACAAACAGGTAAAGATTTCATATAATATCACAGAGGAACGCAGCAAATCTTCACGTTTGAGAAGCTGGAACCATAAAAGCAGATCATTTGAAAGACTAATCAATTTTCTAAATTGTTGTTAATAAATGTCCCGTTGATGGATACTGTTTTATGTAATATGATGTGATTATGATTGTTTATTATTGAAGAGCCAGCTCAAATCGTGGCAGCTGACATGCCGTGGCAGCTGCCGTTTGTTGTCTGCCAAAGTTCATAGTTTATCAATGAGGACAAGTATGTCATTTCCCACTTACTTATATGTTATTTTATATATATATTCATTTTATTTTGCATATTTACAGACACTCCCATTACATTTTTAACATTTCTAATTTGAATATGACGTTAAAAAGGCACGCGATCACCTGTAGGTTTACGCAGCGTTCACCGGAAGTGCCACTGCGGCTGCCAGTACTTGAGCCAGCCCTACTGTATTATTGATGATGTAGTTATCCACTGGAGTACATTAGGATATATTGAGAGGTTTATAATTAAATTAACACCTCTTTGACAGTGTCATAAAAACGGAACATTATAGGCGTCATAAAAGTAAACTTTATGGCAGAACCGTTAGGTTGTACAGGTGCACCTATTAAAGTGGCCACTGAGTGTATATACCTTATTATTATTAATATTATTATTATTAATATATATTGTCTAGTCAGTGGTCATCCTTACCATCACCGGTGGGCGGCAGCAGCTTGTTCTGCTGCTCTTTCTTGGAGGAAGATGATGATGAAGTCAGATATGTAGTTTGAGACCGCTCGTTCTCCATGAACACTAACTTTCTGTTCAGGGCTTGGATCTCGCTCTCTCTCCGGTGCAGCTCCACCTGCACGAGGGCGAAGCCGTCCTCCCACAGCTTGCTGATCTCCACCACCGCAGCTTTAGCTAGCACCTCCATGATCGAGGTTAACTTGCTCTGGAAAGCCACACAGTTCGCCATGTCGCCCCCCGGGTCAGCACCTCCACGAGCTGTAAGTGACGACACGTTGAAACTAACTTTCTATGTGCGACAGATTACAAGACAGTGACAATTTCACCTGTTTGTAGTTTTACATTACGGATTCTGTTTCAGGCGAACAACATGGAAGTGTGATACAATAGTAACAGGAAACGAACTGGGTCATGTGACGGAGGATATACGGCGCTGATGGTGGGACAATTTCTCTGCAGGAAATCAAAGACTAAAAACAAAGCATGCATTGAAGAACCTCCTCCACGTTTAGCGTTTGTGCAACTATAATAAATGGTTTATAACAAACTACAATGTAAACATTAAGCTTCAAGCTCAACACGAGTTTTGAACACATGCACATAAACATATTTGTACATGTTCATATTACACACTGTAAGATTATTTGATGTAGTGTTGTATATATTTATGCAGCCTTGTGTTATTAATTATTAATTGAAAGTTATGTTTTCATAGCTATAATTGTTGACACATTTGAATCTCTTATAACTACATTGTAGTGTTATAAACAAAGTATTACGTGTATTATATGCTGCTTTTAATTCAAAATGGGGGAATTAAAGTAAAGTGTTGACGTTTGGGGTAATTTTGTTATAACAAATCTATGTGGACTAATATATAAAGTCAAATATCTTGTATTGCTTATATTACTTTCAGTCTTTAAATAATTAATATTTTGTCACAGGACCACACAATCAGGTAATTATGTCACAAGTATCTTAATTGTGACATGTGCCATGAAAACACTTGGTATGGTAAATGCTGCCATGATAAGGCGTGGAAATGGGCCTTCATAATATGGAAGAGATACAGGTAGATCAAAGTAAATGTGACTTGACCTTCCCCAGTGTTGTTGATATTTGACATGTGATGCTTAATAGTCTGATCCTGTTTGTTACTCTGACAGGACACACTTAAGGAGTGGCTGAGATGACGCATCTATTAATGTTTGAATCCTGAACGGACACCTATTTAGAACTCCACATGATCCATACGCCACTTATTTTAACAATGTTATCACCAAAATTGCACCAAACTGATGCTTAACACATATTTAAAGCAACTGAAAACACTTGTGGGTTGCAATATCTTGCTGTTGTTTGAGCTTGATGTGTATAGCAGTGCTGCTTAGTTTTGTCCACTAGATGATGCTCTATTTCCATTAAAGTACAAAAGCTAAGGTCAAAGCACCTGCCCTTGTAGGAAAATAACTATCAAATTTGGCCCATACTCATGCCTATAACTTATTTATTTGCCAATAAATTCCCCAAATACGTTATGTATGAAAGACATTCTCAAACTTTTTGCCAGTGACCATCTGCTAACATAATCTTCCCACTAAAAAATACGAGGTCAAGAAAAAAGAAACAAAAAGGCTATTCTTTCAAGTTCTCCCAATTTGTTGCACATCAAAAAGCTTTGGTGAGACACAATAAATCTAACAAAAGTAGTGGTGACTGAGGTTGCATTTGGAAACCAAAATAGACCACTTTGCAGAAAATGTTTGCCCCAAGACTTGAGTTTTGACCTATTTCATGCTTTAGTCATATATGAAAAAATACTTTTGAGTGATTACATGTTAAAGTTACATTTTCATTCAGTATGCTATAATTGACCCTTTTATTCAGTTTCATTCCTCATGAAGTAATTAATTTGTATCTTATCATTATTATTCTAATGTAGGCTATTTATTTAATCTCTCTCTTTCTCTTTATTTGCCCTCTGTTGCTGTATGCCTCTTTTTACCCTTTGTAAAGCACTGTGAACTGCATTTGTATGAGAAGTGATAGATAAATAAACTTGAACTTGCAACTTGAAAACTAATTTACAATCAAACATGATGATTTTATTTCCTTTGTCCCTTGAATCTTCTTTATGAGAAACTCCGATTTAAACTGAAATTAATCTTTTAAAAATTGTTTTATGTTTAATTACTTAAAACGTGTAGATTATTATTATTATTGTTATCATTATTATTATTATTATTATTATCAGCAATATTATTATTATTGTTATCATTATTATTATTATTATTATTATCATTATTATTATTATTATCATTATTATTATTATTATTATTATTATTATTATTATTATTATTATTATTATATCATCATATATTATTATTATTATTAATAACCGTTCGAGAGTTTAACACGGCCGTTGATTGGTTAATTCCCCTGCCAATCAAATGTGGGCGGGGTCAGTGGGAGTTACTCGGGTGAGAGCGGAGAGACGACGGAGCTGTCAAACAGCAACAATCGGCTGAAATATTATCCCGAGCGGTACAACAAACATCGTACTTTGCTCGTTTGTGGAAACAAGTACGACAGAAGCAGACTTGGAGTTCACTTTAAGCATTCAGCCTTCGGGAATTTTGACTTTTAAACCGTCGTTGACGAAAAACTTCCTGTTTTGTGTTTGTTGGTGGGTCTCGCGCTAATGTTTGTTAGCTCTTCGCTTAGCTCGAGTTTTGTTGACATACTAGCATACGAGCAGCTAGTCACTGAGTAGCCGCGTTACCTGTTTCTGGGGGGGGGGGGGGGTCGCTTGTCGTTTTCGATAAGTGCTGTAAAGTTGGGAAAGGCATGGACTTCAGCGTGAACTGTTCTTGCAAACATCTCTATGAAATGATAACGGGTAAGTCAGCTGAACTTTAACCAGGACTACATTATAACACTGATTGTTCCTGCTTTGGTTTGTTTACATTTTCTGTCTGGCGGTGATCCAGCTATTTTGTGCCTAAATAGACTTACTATATTTAGTACGATATGGAGAAATGCCACAGCATCTGATGGGTATGAAGTCTTGAAACTGGTAGGACATACCTCCTTGCTTTGGGCAGGTACCTAACAGTACGAGTTTATATATGTTTACATATGAAAAGTCGCACTTTTCAATTAATAGTCAAAGTCAGGATTTTTGAGGAATTAGGAAAAACGCTAACATTGTGTTTATTAAATGTCTTGCATATGAAATGTGCGTATGTGTGCATTGCTTGTTATCAGGTTCATCGATACTAAATACAGTCTATGGCACGTACTATTATTTCCCAACATACAATGAAATATATAGAAAAGCGTTCATGGACTAAATATAGTGTGACAAGAAAAACTCACGTTTCAACTGAATGGTTTGACCGATTTAAAAACACACTTTAAAAGTAAAAAGTTTGAGTTGCAGGCACTGACGGGTTAAATTGACTTGGTGTATCTAGCTTTCTTGGCAGCATTAACTCATTAACTGTCTATGGTATCCAGATAATGGGCAGGTTTTTTTTCCTGCCCCATGGACTTGTTCATTACTTTAAACCCTTGAAGAATGACAGGTATGCAGCGGCTCATTTATCTGTGCAATTCAACACAATAGATTGCGGTCAGATAAGAGGCTTCCATTCACTTTTGTTGAATGTGACCTTGCTCAAATACTTGAAATAATTGCTCTTTTAGTGAACGGAGATCTCTCAACTATCTCACTCACAAGTCAATTATTTTATTTTATTAATAAGTTTAAAACAGTCTTTTTTTGATTCAGGTATATACACAGTCTTTCTCTATGAACACATAACTGTCTAACACACAGTCACACACGCCCATTTAATTCCTTTTTTGCCTTTCAGAGACACTCCAACCCTTCCTGCAGCCTATCATTATAACATCACTTAAGTTTAGATTTATTGCTGACATTTTCTATTAGTCTGTAATCCACTGGGACACAGCTGGATAGTGTTCAGTCCCCAAAACTACTGTTAAAACATTTGGCCTGGGGCTTCTTTGGAGATGTCCCATCTGTTTTGGAGTAGCAACAAGCCACATTTTATAGACCAGCTTTTAAAATTCCACCCTTTTCCATGCAGAGTCCCTTTGCTGTGGTGTCTTAAATGCATGCCCTTTGGATATGTAGGCAACAGGGTATAGTTTAGAAACAAATATAGTAACAAACGCTGGTGGCCTGCCTATTTCTTTTTCTAATCACTCACTTGCATCAAGAAGATTTTCTGCAGCATAGTCCATTGAGAGTTATCATATTGCTCAATATGACAGGACTGTGTCATATGATCCTATTTTTTAATGGTATAAAGTGGTTTTATATTATGTTGTGGCTAAGGTTGTCTTCCCTGTAGTTGGGGCTGTTTGTTGATGGGCTGGTGCTAGATGATGTCTGTTTTTACTGCAGAAGTGGGTGTAAGAAATGCTTTTGGTGGTCAGTATACTGCTTTAGGCTGGGAAGATCATCCTGAATGAAGAATGTTACCCACCCGCAGTAAAGAATAACTCAGAGTTTGCCATTTTTATTTGATTGTATCATTTGCATGACTGAAATTCTAGTAAGCGTAGGAAGTTTTTTTGTGTTTCGTCCGAATCGGCTGCTTTGACCACTGCTGTGGGTGTGTGGGTACAGAAGCTCTTCTCTGTTGCTGTTTTGAAACGAGGGTAAATGTATATCTTACTGGCTGACCTATTCTCGTCTACTCAGATACAACCTCATGGATGAAATGTGGGTCTCAGTTCTCGCTCTTGGTCTGAGTGGGAAAGCTGCTGAAATGAGAAGGAACAACCTCGGCTCTGGTACTTGTGGCTTGCATTGTTCTTGGCACTGGCACTTTTATTTCTGCCGTACCATTTCAACAAGGCAGAAAATGAGGTGTCATTGGAGAGAAAAAGGAAAGTGGAGGATGAAAAGCCTTTTATGGATGTGGCTGGGACAGAGAATGATGACAGAAGTTGTCCACTAGATCTACAGTAACTCTCTCGTCTAGTGTCTGTGATGTAATGCTATCGGACGAATGCAAAACTTAGCTGTTTCATCTTAATGCTGTTTTTAGCATCTGATCTCATGCGACTTCTGCTTGGCCTAAGATTGACCTTTGTGACATAGGCTGGTTCTGTGTATTTCGTTTAAATTTGCCACAGTTCCTCTTACTGTAATATGCTTCCTGAACTTTCCAGTGATGTCTTTTGTAAACATTGTACATTTCTGATTACACCTGACGTATATCTCTGTGTGTGTGTGGGGACAGACATCTCATAGTGCACGATGGCAGGCTTTGTAGTTTTAAAAGCAATAGTGGGAACTTTATGATATGAACTCACTGAGTACTTAAAGGAATAGTTCAACCACAAAGGAAAAGTTATTCAGTGTTTACCTTGTTTTCAAGTTACATTTCCACGCTAGTGTCAGCTTGCTTTAACACAACTGCAGTGGATGAGAATAGGGTTGTAACTTTAGTGAAAAACACCCATTATAATTTCAATTTCAATTTCAAAGATATTCAATTTACAATAATGTAGATCAGAGAACGTTTGGTATTTATGCTTGAAAAATAACATGTTTCATTTATTATCAAAATAGATGCCAATGAATCTTCTGTCAGTCTAATCCATGACAGGTGTTTGCTTATAAATAAGTTATTTTTACATCCAGTGTTACAAAGTTGAGTTTTACGTCACAACAAGACTCAACACGTCTTATTAACCAAACAGATCTTTCTCTGGTTTTCTTAAACGTTAGTTATGAAAGCCACATTGTTTATGAGTATAAAGACTTTTAGCTGCGGACCTCCTTTCCTGTTACTCTTTGTACCCTGCTGATTTTGTTTTGGATGGCAGAAAGGTCCAGGACCTGAGCTATTCCTTGGCTAATCTCCCATAATTGGACAATCGGCCCCTATTACAGCCATTACATTTGGGCCTGTTGAGCAATAGTGGCTTGTCTCATCCATCGTAAGGCACAGGCCAGTCTACAGCTACAGCTGTTTTTAAAGAGCCAAACCTTTATTAACCATACGTTTAATTTTCCTCTAGGTCTCCAAGGGCTTGCTATACATCTGTCCAACATGTGAAAACCCTCTCATCCTGGTGGACTCCCCAGTTACAAGAAGCGAGGAACTGGACTAGTAGGAAACATCTTGGATCCAGCCAGGGTGTGTCACCAGGGGTGCCCTAAACTACATTTCAAACCGAAGTCTATGTGTGTGACAGATCTTCTCCCAGGACACAAACTGAGTGAAGTCTGTGCTGCCGTGGAACCCTCGGCACCATTAAAACAACCTAGTCCTCTTGTCATGTGGGTACATTACAGAAAAAGGCCCATATTACCCTCACTGGTGTCACCATCTTTCACGTCGCCATGGACCGGAATAAACGCAACTCCATCGCTGGGTTCCCTACACGACACGAACGTATTAACGAGGACAAAGAGGGTATCGGAGGGGTAGGTGGCTCCGAGATGGGCATGGGCCCGCCTTCACAGGTCAGTCGTTATAGTACTGAGCATACAGTACATTAAAGTCTACAGGCACACACACACACACACACACACACACACACACACACACACACACACACACACACACACACACACACACACACACACACAATAATCATGTCTATGGGACTATGACATTTGATGGATTTGGACCAAGACCAAGTTGGGCCGAGTCAGTTAGAGTCTGGGTCAGTTGTTGTCCACAGTCAAGGAGGTAAAATCATACATTATGGGATGTTTGAGGATTAATATTGTTGTTGCCAATCGTTCTGATAAAGATTGTAAAAAAACCAATACAACTAAATGACCATGAACATCCATGCTCCATAAAATGTGTGAAAGATTATTTGTCGCTGTTGATTGATGAGGTAAATTAGGTACGCACTAGAATTCATGTTCTTGAGGGTTGGGGGGCTTTGCGGGGTTGCCTTGAGGCTTCATCTCAACCTGTTGATACCAGTCTGTTCTTGTCTTCTCCAGGTGGGCAGGGTGTGGCCGTCATCCTACAGAGCCCTCATCAGTGCCTTCTCCTGTCTCACACGCCTTGATGACTTCACCTGTGAATGGATTGGCTCTGGATTCTTCTCTGATGTCTTCAAAGTGGGTGGAGGTTACAATTTCTTCTCTTTTCTGGGAGACCTCGGGCGGTCCTTGACTTTGTGGCCTTTCCTTGCTTGACTTTATCTCCTACCCCTTTCCACCACTTTATTTTAGTCTTGGATCACATTTTCTATTCATGCCTCATTCTATCCATCCAGCCTGGTTTATGTAATAGGCTGGACAGTGTTAGATCACACACACACACACACACACACACTCATTTGACCTCATTATCGATGTTTTTCCTCTGCTACGTGACAAAAGTCATGCAAGTGCCTTTTGTGCAACGGTCAAGATTTATGGTGATAGAAATAAAGAGGAACTTGTTGTGCATGGCCCTCCCCCAGAAAACGACATTTTTATGTGATTTAAACTGTTGAACCCAAAGTCATTTTCCATTTGATTTGATCGCGTCAAGTTGATATGCTTGGTGGGTCAAAGGCCGATTGTTTCTGAGCCTTCTCGGTGTTTTCCAGACATTTTTAGGTCAAGATAATCTGCAATCTCTTCAAAGACATCACTTAAACACGGAGTTGTTAACCCTGTTAGTTTGTATTCTCTCCCTCCCCAGGCATGTGAAATGTGAAGCCCCTCTTTAAACAAGCATCACCAGACACATTTAATTTTCTCTATTTCGTCTCGTTCTTGTTATTAACGAGACCACTACGGTCTGTGTGACATTTTGGCATCCACTAATCTAGGAAAAGAGCTGCACTCGTGCAGAAAAAGAAAGAATCGTGTCCTTGATGGACCGATAGAGTTAGATTTTAAGTCTTTTTGTTGCGACTTCTGGACGCACACCCCTGTGTACATGCGAGACTGACCTTTTGTTATGTAAAGGCCCTCGACTGTACGTCTATGTAACAGTAGATCTCTATTGGATGGTGTCTCTCAGGCTGCAACTTGGGGTTGGGCTGATTGATGATGATGATGATGATGATGATGATGATGATGATGATGGTGTCTGACAGCCCAGGCCGATTTTTAAAGATTTGTATTTGAGAAAATCATTAATAATTTTACTAAGCATATATTAAGTCATTTGTTTATGTAACTATTGTGCTCTATGTGTGTCTACTGTCAGAAACACCCCCCATGTGGGCGACAGTATGCAAACACTGGAGCTTATTCAGAACGCAGTGCGCTGCAAGTGAGTGAACTACAGAGCGGCACAAATACACTGCCAGCAGCTACGATCACTGATGTCCACATTTACAGCACGTGTCAGTGAATGAAACGAGTAATGGCTCCACGTTGGATTAAACCGCCCTTTTTTTTGTCTGTTTTTTAAAACTACATTTCAACTTGAAAGAGCAGCTGTCCAAACACTGTCCACGACTTTCTGCCACGTCAGTTACTTCCTGACTTCTCCATAGATATTCTATAAAACACTGTGAGACTAAAACATTACTCTGTGCCATTATAAACACTGTCGGATTCAAGACACTTTATTAAACTATACAAAACAATAAATCCAAGCTTTTATCACTCGGAGAGGAGCGTTGTGATGCAGGTTATTGTGTAGCTCATCTTGGCCTGTTTAAAGCTGCGTGTGCACCCTGCAGCTCTATTATAAAGTTTCTAATATAAAAGTTGACTCTGTAATGGATCATGGTGAGTTAAATCAGAAGTGATTGAAAACACTAATAGAAGCAGCTTGTCTCTGTCTTTTTCCTTATCTAGATCTATGATGGACCACTTAAATACATGTGCCTTTAATAAATTAGCCTTTAATAATAGACTTTCAACACAATCAAGCTAAACAACACCTTCTCGTGGACCATGCTCCCCATGTGCAATTTATTATAAGTGCCACCTGAGCCTCTAGTTGGGTAATGGAAATATCTGTTAATACTTTTATTCTGTGAGGGAGAGGAATGCATAGGTAAACAGAGAGCGAAGGGGAAATGGAGCAGAATGATGAAAAGCTTAAAGTCAAAGAGGATGACAGACGGAGACGGGAACAAAAAGGCGGTGAAATTAATGGTGACAGAGGTTGAGGGTAAGAGGAGGAGGAACCGGAGGGGGGGGAAAAGCTTCTGATGTCGCAGAGCTGGTGCGGCAAGACTGTTGAAGGGGACGAAAAATGGGGGGTTGAAAGGAAGTTTTTGGGAGTTTATGGTGTACAGTTCTGGAGAAGAATTTCTAGAGCTTAGGTTCGGGGGAGGATGAGAAAAGCGGAGAAAGGGTTTGGAGGACAAAGACACTAAGGGTATATTTTCAGGGGGTAAAAGAGGAGATGTTAGAGAAGTGAGCGTTCAAGACAGTAAAGTAGACGGGAGGGGGGGGGGGCGAGAAGAGAAAAAGAAGAACTTGAGGTTGACTACTGGGGAAGATGAGGATTAGGGACGACGGATTGTTGGAGGCCACAGCGTGGAGGAGAAAGAGGGATCAGGAATACATGCAGATATAGGGGGGGATGTGAAGAGTGAGGAATGGGGGGTCGGAGGAGGATAGACGGATGTGGGGGAGGAGGCCTTCGGAGGAGTGGCCATCTGTTGTTTCTGCTGTCCTGTGGTGGAGCCGGTCGGCTCTTATAGCCAGGCCCCTGCCTTTGAACTTGAACAGTGATTTCTGTGTCTGTGTGAGACCGACCGAGAGCAGCAAACACACAAAACTCCCAAAATCTGAATTAGGGGTGTCGTGATATACCTGTATTGGCGATTACTTTGATATTTAAAAAATGAAATGTTGATATCATGTTAATAATACACATATATCGTGTAAATAATGCAGCGCCTCTTAAATCACAGACTCGTGTTTTGAGTGTTTTCATTTGACGAAAAAGCGACAAAGCACACAATAAACAAAGATTGACTGACAGCTGATGAGTACGTTTTCTATAGATATCGCAATAATATCGCTATCGTGAATTCAAAATAATCGTATAATAAAGAATCTGATATAGTGACTGCCCCAATCTGAATCAGAATCCATGATTCTACTACATATAGATAATGCTGATAACTTTGCTCTTTGCATATTTCTCCCAATACTGAAATTGCAGTACAGCAAGAGTTTTGACCTTCATTGTCAAAGCCTCCCATATAACACATATTGACTTTGTCCCGTCTGCTGTAAGTGATACTGCCCGTCCATTGTGCCCGTCCACCAGTGTACTGGAGCTGTGATGATGGAAGACAGCCATTGTTAAAAGATGACATAAAGCCGCCCACTGTTGTAGTAAATATGACTTACGGTCTCTGTGGCAGCGGTGGAATGTAACTAAGTATATTTACTTGCACTTAAGTACATATGCAACGTTATACTTCTACTCCACTACATTTATCTGGCAGCTTTAGTCACTAGTTACTTTTTCACATCCTTCCTGTGTCTCAAAATGTGTTAAACATTAACAGACGTTAAATGCAACATACACAATGCAGCAGCAGTAATAATAAACACATCATATATGATCCTATTACATTACATTACAGCTCAAGTGCACATTAGCAGCATTGACGCCTCACCTTTTATACATCCTGTCTGGTTGGGTTTAAAATGATCACGTGTCGATGTATAATGTTAAAAGTGCAGTGGCATAGATGTAACCGTAGCTGCCTGTGCTAATGTGACAGTAAGCAGCTCTGTTTTGCATCATGTCTGGATGATTTCATGTTCTGTGGAACTTGATAATGTTTGAATAGGCTCTTTGTTGCTGAAGGCTTTATCTATAGACCCAGAGGGATCAATTTCCCCTTTTCAGACGACTGCATTGAAGCCTGCATCATGATCTAAATCTAAAGGTTTCTGCTGTCAGGAAGTGAGTGAGCATGTCTCTGCTGCAGCTCGTTTTATGTGCTGCCTTCTGTGGTTTGCAGGTTGATACATCCTATTTGCATGCATATGAATGTATCCGAAAGAAACCAAATGCATGGTACTTATCGCACTGTGTCGTGTTGTCTCTGAGACCTGAGGTGTGACGACCTCCGGTCACTTTACTGTGAAGTGATACAAGCAATGAAGGGACATGCACATGGGGCTCCATGTCTTTAATAGTAACAGTTATAGCAATTCATTTGTATTTGCCTCTATTAGTTTTAATGTTGCTTTGCCATACCACCACTAACCTGTCGGTGTTTAAATCTAATTGGGCTTTTTTTGTAATAAACTGATCACAATTATAATTCAGCAATAATAAAAACAGTGTAACGTTTGAGCAGCAGAAGTGTCTCACTTCTCCTGCTGTAGCCACATGTGTGTACTGTTCTTCATGTCGTGACCTGTCTGTAGTATTTGCTTGCCTTCCGCCCCAAGGCATGCTGGGATAAGCTCCGGCCAGCCATGGACGGATGGATGGTGACGCTACCACCATCGAACGATTTAGATGGAAACTAAAATCCCGATGCGCGATAACACAAATTGATTGTTCAGCTCTGGCTCCACACGTCCACTTTGACCTCATTTCAGTTCTCTTTCATCAGCTTTCTTTTCTGCTCTGCGTGAACCAGATCATAATTACATTATTATTTCTTACATAAATCATAGAAGGGCAGTTTCAAAGTCTACCAATAAGTGACCTAAGGTATAAAACATTATGTTAATTTAAAGTGTTATACAATCCCAGTTTGTGCAGCCACCAGAATAAAGGGATTACAGTTGTTGGCTTCAGCCTTTGTTTAGTTGTATTTGAATGTATTTGCAACACGTTGAAATGTGACATCATGTGACTGTTTTACAGGTACGTCACCGAGCTACAGACCAAGTTATGGCTATGAAGATGAACAAGATCAGCAGCAACAGAGCGAACATGTTGAGAGAGGTCCAACTAATGAACCGGCTTTCCCATCCGTACATACTCAGGTTAGTAATCGACTCATTTATTATAATCCAAGAGGTTACTGAAAGATTTCAGATGGATTTCGAGCTCATTCTCTGGGACAGAACCACAAGAACCATCAGGAACTAACTTACAATCCATATTAATGTAATTTAATATAAAACAAAGCAAGAAAAACATGTGATTATTTGACTTTTTGATCTCGTTGCATCAGCTTCATGATGTTAGGACCTGATTATTGCTATTGATTTCCTTTGAGCGTGTTTAAACAGATTTACCAATAAGATGCCGATAATTATTTGAAATGAACACGCTTTGATGAATTCACAGCAGGCTTATGTTAAGGCTTAAGAGTTTAGGTCAATCGGTAACGGCTTATAATAAATTAAGAGTAAATCCTGATTATTTCCAGGCTAATGATGTTACACTTTATATTAGTGTCATGTCTTATAACACCTGCCACTTCTGGTTATTACATTTTAGCGCTCTCTTCTCTCACTTGCTCATGAGTCTGTGGTTGTGACCTGTTTCCTTTTGGGGTCGGCGTGAAACTGTGTCAAACACGGAGCCTATTAACCATGAAGTTTCTGAGCTGCCAGCTCCTGTTAGAGCTGCAGCAGCTGCCTCCAGGCAAAAAGTGAGGAGGACCCTTTCTGTAGCAAGGCGACGGGACAAGGCTATGAGCAATCAAGTTAATATTTTAGAGATTTACAGTCACTGATTGGTCAGACTGACACATGATACTTTGTAAGCTGGTGGCTACGTGGTGGAGGAGGAGGAGGGAGTTCATGCAGTGCAGACGGCTGATTGGCTTTTCCACCAAAATACCCAAAACACATCTTTGGCAAGCTGTGAATATTACAGGAAGTGAACTAAACATTTCATGCATTAAGCAATTAAGCTTCTGACATTGTAAAATGTCCAGACTGCAACATAGTATGAAGAAGCAGGAAGATGCACATGCATTGGATGTGAACGATGGTTTTTGGCCTGTGTTTTGAACTCTTGGGTTAAATTGTGCTTTTGTGTAATCGGCTGTGAATGTAAAACAAGAACTGAGAACATTACCTCTATTTTTAAATCCGTTAACAGCCTTGGACCAAAAATACTTCTCTGATATGTTGAGAAATATAAAGCCGGCAGATCTCTTCAGTCTGCTCGCAGTGTGTCGAGCAGAACCAAACTAAGTGAAGGTGCTTTCAGCTCCGATGCTGCACACAGGATCCATAACTTTAGTGGCTTTAGGTTCCCACTGCATGTTATGTCCTTTATTGAATTAAGGGTAACTTACTGTATTTTTTATTTACTTATAGAATTTATTTTCCCTTTTTATTGTGTTATTAAATGTTGCTCTAATGCACTCCCCCCCCCCCTTATGTAAAGCACTTTGAGCGGCCTCTGCATTTAAAAGGTGCCATACAAATAAACATGCCTCGAGTTTTACGACAGGAAAAGGAAAAGTCTGTGGACTAAATTAAACTTTATAGCAATGAGAAATTCAAATGACTGCGATGCCCCAGAATAGTGTTGTTGTTCACTGTGTTGTAGTAAACACTTTGTCAAGTTCACATTCTTGTGTGTGTGTGTGTGTGTGTGTGTGTGTACTTGTGCATTCACACATGCAGAATATTTTACAATGCCATCTTTGTTGAGCCGAGCGGAGTGTGTGTGTGTGTGTGTGTGTGTGTGTGTGTGTGTGTGTGTGTGTGTGTGTGTGTGTGTGTGTGTGTGTGTGTGTGTGTGTGTGTGTGTGTGTGTGTGTGTGTGACCAGCAGACACTAAGGGGGTCATTGTTAGCTAAAATCCAACAAGGACCCACAAAGTTGACCTTTTCATTGCCTTCAGAATTACGAGGCCTTCAGTGCTGCTCTTGAACAAAGTTGGTTTATATGTTGCTCTGCACACACACATTGTTTCACTTTAGTTGAAGGGGTCCATGGTCCTTTCTGGGTTAACGATGCTTTCCAACCTCTTAGGCTTAAAAACACATCATGAAGCTAAAACAAGGCTTTTTCTGTGCACACGCGCACACACACACGCACACGCACGCACACACACACACACGTACAGCAGTGGGGACGTTTCTGCTTGTGTTTATTAAGAATGTAGAAATTGATAGGCTTGGTAAAAGGGGGAAATGGAAGGAATGCAGGTGAAGCAACTGAGCTGTTATTATGCTCTTGTTAACAGAGTCTCGCAGTAATCGCTTGTCTGGTCTTGCTGCTGGAATCTTAATCGTTCCTTAACGATTCTTCCTGCTTTCTCTGTTTACTCACAGAAAAGGTCACGCAAGTGTTGTTGTTTTTTCTTCCATATCTACGCATTATTCTCATTTATATGACGCTGTAGAGCGAGAAACTAAAAGTATCTTTGTGCTGTGAAGGCACGTCTGTGTGTCACCCTCAACACTCAATCATTTCCTTTTATCTCATTACATTAAATAATACTAATAATAATAATAATAATAAGCTTTATTTGTATAGCACCTTTCATACAAGAATTGCAGCCCAAAGTGCTTCACAGCAAAAACATAACAATTAGTACAAGGACAGAATAAGAGCATTTACAATAATCACAGTGATGATGTACATGAGTCTGAAGTACCATTATAACAATAGCAGAATTAAAATGGTATAAAATAACATTGGACATCATGCCAAGTTTCCGTATCTGTGCCGTACTTAACGACCCTCCTGCTGGGAAACCACATTCATCACCATTCTTGTAGTCTTGCCAGGTTTTTAAGTGTTTACAACTCTCCGCTCCACACTTGATGTTATAAATGATGTCATTATGAGAACTATGGGTATGAATCTTTACCTCACGATTCGATTACAAGACAGCAGAGCAAAGAGTGTGAGATTATAGAGTTTCTATATATATTTAAGTTATTTCAAGTGTCGCAACAATGTAAACACACGCGGGCTAACCTGAGACACGAGTGGAACATTTGTTCATGTTAAACTGGCACAAAGGGTGTGTGTGTGTGTGGGTGTGTGTGTGTGGGGGTGTGTGTGGGTGTGTGTGTGTGGGTGGGTGTGGGTTCTTTTGTAGAAAAAAGAAAATGTTTTTAAAAATCGATGTCTTTGTGGTTTTGCAGGTTCAAAGGCGTGTGTGTCCACGAGGGCCAGCTCCACGCTCTGACAGAGGTAGGAAAACACCGCATCACATTAAAGCTTCTGTTCAAACGTACAATATGTGAGATCAAAGTGTCTCTACTAATGAAAGGTAGTGTGCACAACAAGTACTAGAACAGAGGCTCTCCAGCCTCTGTTCTAGTACTTGTTGTGCTCGATACACCCACGGCTTTGCATCTGGTCCCACGCGTGTGATGTTTCAGGTGAACATCACATCATCAATAAACACAACACAGACGCACGCTAGTCTGTAATTGTGGAAAACCAAAAGAACTGAATGTTCAGTATATATATGTATGTATGTATGTATATATATATATATATATATATATATATATATATATATATATATATATATATATATATATATATATATATATATATATATATATATATATATATATATATATATATATAAATAAATAAACACTTAGGCTGTGTGTGTGTGTGTGTGTGTGTGTGTTGGAGAGAAAGAGGGAGGGATAATTTGATACAGGCAGCTAATAAAATTCTCCAGAGATACTTGATGTTTGGACATACACCATTAGGGTTACAGTGAGCAATAATTTGAGGCTGCACACCGCCTATATTTAGTGTGTGTGTGTGTGTGTGTGTGTGTGTGTGTGAGCGAAACATAACGTTGTGTTTGTGATAATGATAGATTAGATGTGAAAATGTTACTGATATAAAGGATTTCTGTTAGAGCTGCAGTGATTGGGCGATTAATTGACGAGTTGATCAACAGAAAAATAATCTGCAGATATTTTTTTTATAGTTTGTTAAAGGTGCTGTTTGCTGGTTACAAAGTTGTTTTTGTTTTGAACCGTTAAACAAAGAAAACAAAACGACATGAAGGCGTCTTGTGATGTTTTTGTCGCAGCCATAATTTCCTGCTTTGTCCCCCTGCTGTTGATACACACATTACTCAAGCATAGTAACACGACTGTGTCCTGAGCTGTGGGAGAACTGTTCTACATCGTGTGTTCTCACAGAAACACATTCATGACAGATGCACACATGTACATAGATTCAAACGTCTGAACCAGGGGCTCAGGATGCATCTCTGTAAACACGGTTGGGGCGCAAATGCATGAAGATGTGGACAAATAGTACAAAACACACGATTCATCCCACTCTGAAGAAAGCAAACACTGTTAAAGATGCTTCCAGGCACACACACATGTACGTGATTATACTGTTGCTCAGTCAATGTGCTTATTGTATCTTGTAAACAAAGACAAACACCAACTTTCTGCAGTTGCGTTAGAAAACGCATCTTAAAATGCCAAATTTACACACACACACGCACACACACACACACACACACACACACACACACACACACACACACTGCTGTAGGTTGTGTTTTTCTGCTGCAGCGTAAACAGATCCTGTTGTGTCAGGACCAAACAGCATGACCCTGGTAACAAGCTCATGCTGTTTTGTTACCTGACCCCCACCATGAGGCCGTGCTCGGAGGAAATGGAGAATTACGTTACCGCATAGCTTCAAGCTACCTCGAGAAACTCAACTCTCACACACAGACGCATGCAGCTCCACAGACAACCCAAAGAACAGGCACAAGACAACGGATTGATGAAGCAGTACGATGTTAGCGTTAAGAACAATCAAAGCAAACAAACAAGCAGCCAGAAGCATCAAGCCGTTAGCAGCGGCGTGTTTAGTTTTAATCTCAGACCGTGTTGAGGGCTGAGATGTATCAGCGCTTGCACTCCTGACAAACTCCTGAGCTGGAAAGCGTGTGGCAGTACTTTGACAACTTGTTAATACTACAGTAATACTTTCTGTTTCGTAACATAAAACGTAGTTTATGTGAATGTTGGCGATTTTGTGGCACCCTTTACCCATCTTCATGATCTCGACCACCAAGCCTTGTTTTGTCTTTGCTGAATCTCAATCTATTGCACTTTATAGGAAATGCTCCTGCAATCATAATCTGGGCTAATGGTAATTCATGACCCACGGCGGGATTATTCTGCTGTTTGAAGCTGCTCCGAGCAGCGAACAAGGATCCTTTTGTTTCTTTCAAGGGTTTTTATCCACAATTTCCGCAACCATATGTTTCTCATTTCCTTAGCAATCTAGGATAATACATGATCATGGCGAGGCATATATATGAGGCTCAAATATGTGCCATGTTGTGTAATTATCGGGACATATCAGTAGCTGGACAGCTAGGATAAAGCAAATTCCAGCAAAAAATAAATAAGAGGCCTTTGAATGACTTTACTTCCAATCAGTTGCTGTTGGTTGACACAGCAGGTGCTCTCTGCCACTAAACCAGGCACACGTTGCACTTACTGCATATTCTGCCAGCGTGAGAATACAGCGTGGGTGCTGTCTAGATCTTACATGAGATGACAAAGGAATGAAGGTGGATTAGTCTGAGTGATGATTGGGATGGAGTTCCCCTCTAATGTGTCCCTCTCAACCAGGCAGACAACAGATGTTGAATGCTGTGGCTACTGAGGAATTTGTTGTACAAATACTGTAATCCTGTGTGTGTGTGTGTGTGTGTGTGTGTGTGTGTGTGTGTGTGTGTGTGTGTGTGTGTGTGTTAATTACATGAGTCCTCTGACTTTTTTGGCATCTTAAAATCCTTTATGCCAGAACCTAATAGACGATTTTGAATCTAAAATAAAAAATGAGGTTATTCTTGTCTGGTGGAGTATGTTTAATGAATGTTTATAGAGTTCTAGGCTGAAAGAAAGGTCCAGACACAAAGCTAAATGTTGCAGGATGTAGAGCACATGTCTTATCTTCATCAGGTGACATTCTAGAGAAAACACTTTCGGACAATATGTCACATTCCTACATTAACTTTCCGAGCCGACTGCATCACAATGACTTTAACTTCGGCTGGCAAAAGCAGGTTTTCCATATTAGCGATCGTGGGCGCTGATCCAAAGTAAATCTATTCAGCATCGAGCCAGTTCTATGTTTCACACTTTAAATGAACCCAAATGTAGAGGGAGACCTTGGAAGCTGAAGGAGCTGAGCGGCGTAGAGAGATGGTGTCATGGCCGCTCGTTGAGTTGAACTTTGTCTCATAGTAGAACTGTCTTGGCCGGTTATACCTTTAACATTCATACAGAGTTTTACATTCATTGTAACCAAATATGCTAAAGTTATCTGAAAATTAGAAATGAATCTGTTTATTCAATCGCGTGAGGAAGAGGACCTTCCCTGTGTGTCCTAATTCTTACTCAGTCATACCAGTAACCACAGCTAAACCCGACCATCTCTTTATCCCGTCCCAGCTCTATCTAGTTAACCACTGTTGTTCGTGATATGTGACATGGGATTAGTGTGTCTGTGTGTTTGCATGCGAGCAGCAAGGTCAGACAAGTTATTCTGGATCAAAGCTGACAGAGTGAACGACCCTGGATACTTTTAAACCCACTGAGCTGATTTGTCGTCTTGGCTGCCCACACTTCAGCCTGATCAGTCCGTCCACGTTCATGTAGGAAACACGCCGCCAGTTGAATAAGCTGCCAGACAGATTTTGTTTTTTGCAGCCAATTGCACCGATACACCGGCTCGCCCCCGGGGCTGACAGGCAAGGCCGTCTGGAACCCAAACAACCCGACCAATCAGCCCTCTACCCTGTGAGCCAGCTGGAGAGGCATTTGGTTTGTGTAGTGTAGTTAGTAATGACCTTTCATGTAGTCCAGCGTGTCACCAGTTGACCAAAGAACTAACCAGTCACTGGCAACAGAGACCGATACGTTGCTATAATTAGAGAATTCACACGACATTAATCACATCTCACGTTTAATTCCTGTGTAAAGGGGTTCGACATCGCGATTCAGACCATAGCAATGCTGGTGGCTGAAGAACGTTTCATGGTCAATCAATTACTGTGGTTCCATTTCTTCAATCCGTAGAATCTGAAGCACATAATTCAACCATTTCATCGTCATGTTGAACGTCTTGGATCCAGTTGCTGGTAGATATGTTGTGTTCCTTTCCTTGTGTGTCAATGTTTGGTTAACATGTGTGTGTTTCTCTTTGCCTCTCTCCAGTACATCAACGGTGGAAACCTGGAGCAGCTTCTAGACGGCAACAAACACCTGAGTTGGTCCACAAGAGTGAAGCTAGCCTGTGAGATCGCCGGCGGCCTGGCTTACTTGCACTCCAAAGGCATATTCCACCGGGACCTCACCTCCAAGGTTAGCTCGACGGGCTAATTGGTCGTTAAG
Source organism: Cottoperca gobio (assembly GCF_900634415.1). Lineage (NCBI taxonomy): Eukaryota > Metazoa > Chordata > Actinopteri > Perciformes > Bovichtidae > Cottoperca > Cottoperca gobio. Next base: position 4,306,172 of record NC_041371.1, on the reverse strand, counting down.
AGGAGAAACCGTAGCTGGAAATAGAACTGCAGTCTTTCTTGCGGCCCCAGAACAACAACAGTAGCAGTTCCTGTATGGAGCATGTAGTGTGTTTTGGTTTTGAGACCCACATATGGTCCCAGGCCTGTCACCAGGAGACTCACAAGTCTACACGTTTCAAGTAGACACCGAAGACAATCGACCTGCTTCTGTTGCTAAAACTGGCTGGAAACAATTCTACAGTTAAATAGCAGGACCAATCCAAAGTCTTTGGGTTGACATGCAGAGGTCGTGCGCTTGTAAACACCGTCCGGCTGCTGGGGAGAATGAATCGTGGCTCTTTCTTTGACTTTGGCGACTTTTTGTGTTTCTGTTGCCCAGTAGTCTCAGGTGGCCGAGGACTTCAGTCCAGTACTAAAGTATATATTCAAATATTAAAAGGTCTTGACAGCTCGATATCAATGCTCAGTCCCAGAATAAAGCAGCGACCTCTGTAAATAACACTTGTCTTAGATGTCAGATACAAATGTTAAAGATGCTCTCCACACTGATCTGCTCTTTGACTCCAGTTCTTTCTACACAGAACACAGCGTCACAGTCGGATGTGATAATCTGTATCGGGCAGCTTCTAGTTTTCCAACTTGACCCGTAGCCATGTTGGCACGGGGCTGGCAGCCAACAGGGACAGTATGCACTCTGCTGTAAACTCTTATCCATTTGCCAATGTTGATCTGTATACAAAAAGGTTCAGAGGGGAATTTAAGAGGCGTCTCAGTGAAGCCTGTTGTAGTGGAGAACAGTTCTGCTGTTGTCTGAGGGTTAAACGGTTTGGTCATAGCCTCTCAGATTATACTTCCTGAAATTGATACAAAGTCCATCTGCATGTGACTCACACCTCAGTTATGAAGCTCGATGGACGGGGCAACTTTGTACTTCCACTATATCCTATGTTTTATATTATTCTGGGTCTTTATAGACCTGTAGATACCCCTTCCATATTAAAGCAGCTATAAAGCTCCACATTCACAGAGGACAGGAAAGGCTCTGGGGTGCGGCTGTGACGCACAGACTTACAAGTCAAGGCGACGGTTTTAAGACGTATGCAAACAAAATGTACCTTTTTATTTATTCAGCGGGAGTTTCACTGAGAGCAATCGTCTTTCTCAGTAACGCCCTGATCACATTCACACCTGGACGCTGCCCAGTACAAGCGCAGCCTGGTCTGCTGAGGAGAAGGCTGTTCTGTAGAGGACAATTACAGCGTGGGTAATAATAATAATGACCTTTGCAACAAACAGCAACAGTAGATTTACAGAAGTAGCGTTCAGGGTGAAGAGGAAGAGGCGACGCATATTGAAAGTCCCCTTTTATGAAATAATACTGAAGGCTTAAAGTTTAATCAGGAAGTGGATGTGTGTGGCAAAAATGTTTGTTTATCTCAGCGTCACAACATCCTCAACTAAACGTGTAATAATAACGACCACACTGCTTTTCTGTGTTTACAGAACTGCCTGATCAAATGTGAGGACAACGGCTACACAGCAGTGGTGGGAGACTTTGGGCTCGCAGAGAAGATCCCCACCAATCTGTAAGGACTAACATGTGTCCTGTTCTAGATCTTTAACAGGAATTAGATGAGAGAAAGAAACATTTCCTCTCTTCATGCCATCACCAAACAGTGGACAGACAGCCGGCGAGTGGCTGATAAACAAAGTCAAGCGTTTATTTATTAGTTTCAGATCTAGAAGAAGAGAGAATATTGGACTGTTATAGAAACACAACTCCTGAATGCTAATGTGGTTCTCTGCCTGTTGTTTGTTCGCATGTAAACAATAACAATTTAACAACCCGGTGACGTGGTGGTTCAGTATCTGCATGTTTTATCTGCCCCCTTGTGACCAAAACATTCGCCGGCCTTCGTCAGCAAAACGTTTCGACAATTAGTGTTGCTCCAAAACAAAAATACTTACATTAAAACTCTAATGTTTCATCATATGTGACGTAATAGATTGGGTTCCTTAAGTCATTTGTCATCAGATATTCACCATTAGGACCTTGTTTTTGTTCCTTTCAGCTATTTGTAAGTCACTTGAGTGTTTTTCTCATCCTCGCACCGGGCGCAGGGTTGTTTATTAACGTGTCTGCCGCTGACATTAATAGCAGGCAGTTCACATTCTCAACTTCAGTGCTTTGATAACAGGAGGATACTATCAGTGCACTGGCACAATGACGTAGGGAGATTGATTTCTCTTCTCTAAAAGGTCTTCAGGAGCGGACGTGATCATTTCTATAATCTTGTATATCTATGTTCAACGCAAACTAGATCTAAACAAAGCAAAAACCACTGAATGTTAAAGGATTAGAGAAATCTTGTAAAGACTTATTGAAACATAAGACGGCACTCGCCCTTGTACACATTAAAACTGCAAGAGGGTCATTCAGAGTGGGCTCAGCTGCTTCTTTTATCTAGCAGGTTGTTTGTATTAACATTACAGAGGCACACTGAAGACATTACTTCACACACTCCCACAAATGCCCTCAACACATAAACATGGAGGCTGATCTGCCTACACGATTTCATTCCACCCAGGAACACAACGTTCAGGAGTCGACTCAAAGCACAAAAGATCAGATGCATCAACATGTTGTATCTGTACGTGATCTGTGTGCGCTTTGGTTCCGTTTAGTGCTGAAGTAGAGAAACTGTCCGTGGTTGGTTCTCCTTTCTGGATGGCTCCAGAGGTGCTGAGAGATGAACCGTACAACGAGAAGGTAAAGTCCACAATTCTGACCTCTGACCTCAAGTAGTGATGTAATCTGAGTGTGCACAATAAACTCAAATAAAATTTCATTAGAGGAGTTTTGATTAAACTTTAACCGGCACCTGGATCATAAAAATAAGATTTAGATCAAAGTAAAACTCTAAGGATATAAAAAGGTGCATAGTTTCCATTGTTGTTGGAAGTTCTGGAACATTTTGGAAACTAGAGAAGTTTATTTCAGACGGGGAGGTCAGAAGGTTTGGTACATTTTTAGAAAAAGTTATCAGGGTGTTTCAGTTTCAGTTTATTAGTTTATTATTTTTGAAAAAAAAAAACAATGATGAACATTTCTGTTGTCTGTTTTCAGGCCGACGTATTCTCCTACGGGATAGTCCTGTGTGAGATCATTGCGAGGGTGCAGGCCGACCCGGACTTCCTCCCCCGCACAGAGGTGACTGTTCATCTACACATGTTGTCCACCCTGTAACCTCGTACCACTCCATCCTTCCACAGGTTGATCTGCTGGCGTCCCATAATAATTCACATCCTGTTTATACTGTGTAACGCTCACATGACTCGGACGGATCCTAAAGTGAAATCTGTTTTTTGCATTTTCAAAGGACAGGGAGTTGATTTTCTTTTCTTTTTACCTGCCGTTACATAACTAATTATTAGTCGTCTGGCACATATTATTTATTATATATATATATATATATATATATATATATATATATATATATATATATATATATATATATATATATATATATATAATTATTATATATATATATTGTATTTACATGACCTCAACATTTCACTTTAATACAGTTAAATGCAGCCTTTTACCTCAAAACAACTGCAGTATTATTTTTAACGTATATTGTCACATTATTTATTTACTAGGTAATATATATAAAATGGACCTTTTTGAAACCCGCAGAGACACATTTCTTTTCTATCACACAGCCTGTGTTATTTTAAATTTCAGTGCATTGATGGAGCCAAAATGCAAACTTGGCAGTCAGCACGGCCGTGTCGGAGGGATTAGTTTGACATGAAGCTGGTTTTGGCAGCAGAGTCGCAGTGTGTCAAACATCAGCTGAAACTCTGTCTATCTTTGTCTTTATCCCACTTTTAGAATGGTAAATACCAATTTCCTGTTTAACTTCCACGTATCCAAACCTCTCCGTCTTCTCTCCCTTCTGAGCAGAACTTCGGCCTGGACTATCACACGTTCCAGCACATGGTGGGAGACTGTCCGCCTGACTTCCTCCAGCTGGCCTTCAACTGTTGCAATGTGAGTCCAATCAGTCCGTCTCGGTCAATAAACACATTTCAGCATTGTAGCGCTCCTGATGCAAACATGTATCTGCTGAAGTCTTTCTTCTAAGTCTTACGTTTTTAAAGAAAACGACATTTTCCCAAAATCGCTTTTCTTGGTTGTTTCTTGGGATTCCTGCAGTTTTCTTTTTAATTTCCTAAGTAACTACTATGCCCTTGTTCAGATGTAGAGGGGGAATCTGATTATCTGCTCACAGGGGGGTCTTCTGTTCACTTGATTTTAGTTTGATTTTCTCTATTTCCATGCATTGACTTGCTGTTTAATCAGGTAACTATTGAGAAGGAACATTAAGTAAATCAAATATAGTTTACATTTGAGTTTAGTTTAGCTCGCATCACTTAACTGGAAGTGTGTTCATGTTCTCTGACATCCTTTCAAACCCCAGAAGATGAGGGTATTAGAGATTTGGCAGCACCCTGCTGTCTGATCCTATATTGGCTCCTTCCATCCCTTCTCATCCCTGTCTGTTGTCTCGCTTTTATCATCCTTTTCTCCCTGATCCTCCAAATCTTTTTTTGCAGAGGAGTGTCATTTCCTTCTCTATCTTCTTTCTCACCTTTTATTTCAACCCTTCCGTGTCAGCTGTCCGTGCCGTCTGTTCTTCTTCTCTCCCAGCACCTCGTACATCTTACACACTCGTCTACTCTCAATCCCTGCTTCTGCATACACAGACATCTCATCCTTCTCCACATCTCCATCCTCTCCTCCCCCAGATGGACCCTAAACTCCGTCCATCCTTCCCGGACAACGTCAGACACCTCGAGGAGATTCTTGCACGCCTTAAAGTTGAAGAGATGGAGCACGAGTGCGTCTCGCTCACTGGGGAAAACGACAAGAAGACCGTACCCAAAGGTAACCGCACATGTTCCCCCTCTGTCTTGCTGCGACCCGTCATCGCACTTTAAGCTTTAAGTCGCCTCCTTTTTATTGGCCAGGAGATAACTGTACATTCCTGTAAAGGAAGGTGTTGGGAAGAGATGCATGTTTGTTCAGTTACATGCAAACTGTTGAGACACAAACGTACAACCAGGTTTGTTCAAGCCAGATTTAAACTTCACTTCCTTATGAGTCAGGCGACCAGCCAGGGAAAAGTTCCTATTTCCACTGATTCAATCTTTTAAATGTCTTGTTTTCTCAGTCCAAAACCCAAAGATATTCAGTTTATTATGATATAAAGCAGGAAATCTCCATATTCTCAAGGCTGAAAACTGCATTTTCTGGCTGATAATATAAACAACATGACTTAAGATGAGATTTAATATGCCTATTTTGAGATGCTTGATCCATGCAGGCCCAGGTTTCACTTCTAATTTGGTCCAGCCGCCTGCCTGTCTGACCAGCGTCATGTTTTTTTTTGTTGAGACGAGCCAAACGTCTCCTTCTTCCTCGTCACTACAGTGTGTGAAGAAAAGCAGCACGGACACATGACGTCACCGGACGCAGGAGAGATTTGTAGTAGTGGAACATTTGTGGTTCTCGTGTTAATCTGGATCACGCGAACGACATTTAGAAAAACGAAAGAAATGTGTGGAAAACATGGCGGCGCACGTGATGACGTTCTTCTGCTGCTCTCTGCCTTCACCTGATCGCTGTCACAGTAGGAAACACATGTTGCATAACAACGTATCTTCGATGAGTCACATGAGAAACTCTTTCCGATACAGAAATGAGATGCATGGAGGAAGTGCAGGAATAACTGATGAACAAGGGAAATGATTATATCTGTACTTATATGCACAATCTCTTTCTTAACAATGTAGAGATTTAAATCCTCAAATTCTTCCTTTCATCTTAATATTTTTTCCTGCTGCACTAATTAAAGTTTCTAAGAATATTAAGATCCAACCACATTCCAGAGAACTCAGCTGGTGCTGTTGGAAACACTGCAGGATGTAGCCTCTGCTGCCACCTAGTGGTTACACTTCATTCTCTATTTTACCATAATAATAAAAACATATGACGATATGTTTATTTCTCTCAAAGAAAAAATGGAATCTACACCTCCAGACTTCCAACTCGTAAATCCTACGATCAAATGTGAAAGTGTTCATGTTGTTGTCTCTCCGTTCCAGGTGAGAAGATCCAGGGCTTCAAGCGGCTCAACCCTCTCGGTTTCCAGGACGATAAAATCCCTCAGAAATCACCGCGGCCCCGACGAAACATCTGGCTCAGCCGCAGCCAGTCAGACATTTTCTCATGCAAACCAGGAAGAAAAGTGAACGTCCAGGACCCGTACTATGACCCCCCCGTCGCTGAGCGGGCCTCTAAAGCTCGCAAGATCAACCCGTTCACCGCCCGAGAGGACCTGTGTGGGGGCAAGATCAAGTTTTACGATGTACCCAGCAAGTCTGTCTTCTCGCTGGTGTTTGACCTCCACTCGCCTCCGGGGAGTGTGTTCGGTAAACAGGAGACGTCTTACTACTGGCAGCAGCTGCCAGGAAGACAGTGTCACTCCTTACCAGTGTCCCCCGAGCTGCCCCGCTCCAAGGTCTTCCACCTCGCCGCGGCTGTCAGCTCCAATAACAACGGTTCTGTAACCTGTAACTCCAGCCAGCTCTCCACGATGCTGCCAGGTGAGTTGTCTGATGACGCCGTCTCTTTAAGCTTGTAAGTTTCAGGGCGTTTGGTAGATTTGACTCACTGGGACTCACAGTGTACGTCCTGCACGTCTGTGGAAACGGCACGATCAGTGGAGAGAACGGTCTTCTGTGCAGTACAACAGTTATAATGCCATAAATCATAGTATTCCTAACGATACACGGCCCTACGTCCTGCACACTGGACCTTCAATGTGCAAAGAGCTTAAGCATATAACAGCAGTCTGACTTTATTTAACATTTGATATATTTAGATTTTGATGTTCATGACTGTTGGTTATGTATGTGCATGGTTTATGGCAGTTGGCACAAGTAGGAAGTTGTTGTAGGAACTATGAGATGCTCATCGTTCCCTTCCTCTTTCTCCCGTTTCCCCTCGTTTCTCTTTTGCACTTTTTCTCTCAGCGACTAACTCCAGGTCGGACACAGGCCTGATGGGAAATGACGTCCGGGTAAAAGCGGCGCTGAGTGGCTGGGCAAAGAAATACGTCGTGGTTGAGATCCCACCTTACTGCAGGCAGAGAGGAGGGGAGGAGGACGGAGAGGTAGACGGGAGGAAGGTGGGGAAGGAGGAGGATGAGTTTGGGGAGAGCTGGTCTCCGATGGTCCCCAGCACTGAGAGAAACAGTGGAGAGGCGATGGACTGCTCCAGCAGCCTGGATGAAGAGGAGAAACGAGAGAGCCTGCCCCATGTAACACACATGTAAATACACACACACACACACACATGGAGGAGGTGGTGGATACCTCCTGGATAGAGGACACACACACACACACAGACCACACACATTTCAAGATTTTTGAACAATAATACGTAAAGAGATGATCGTTCAAGTGAATGTATCACATGTCGATGAATAAATCAAGCACACCTGATACAAGAAACTCTTTCAAAGATCACGCGGGTGTGACGGGACAAGTCTCCATTTAGCACAAATAAAAAGCTTTCATCAGCTCAACGGACGCTCGGCAGAGAGATTATTTTTTTGAAACGGTTGTTTATATTTAATGTTGTGAGATGATGTAGATTTCGTTTCTTATATTAAGTGTCTCGTGTTCGAGGAGGGAGAGTGAAGATCCCTCGTGTTGTGTATGTGTCAGTGTTTAAAAATCAAAGCTTGTGTTTTGATACTTTCCCCTTTGTGTTCTCTGAAATGTTTATACTAAATAAATATAAATCCCATATTTTTCAGTGCGCTGATATTACGATGAGAAGGTTTAAGGGGATTTATTGTAATTGAGACGCAGAACTAGACTGCAGTGGTAACAATATAGTGTCCTCCAAATGATTCACAGTGGATTTAAAGAGACACGGTGACGACAAAGTGGTCAAACTAACATCATTCAACAGTCGCAGGCAGTGTTGTAGAGACTTCAAATCCAGAACACAAGCTGGAGGCAAACACGGACGTTATAAAAGCGTTACTACAAAAGTTACTGCTCGAAAGCCTCATTTCTGAGTTTGCATGAACGCACCTCAAGTTTTCAAAACGGCGATGAATTTGCAAGCAAAACTATGTAACTTTAGAAAGACGAAACAACTTCCTCTTACAAATGAAAAGTTTAATTCATAAACAATAACAGGCGCCGGTTCTCACTCCAACATTTGTGGAGCGTTCAGGAGGCGCGATCATCAACAACGAGTCGTTCCTTGAATTTGTCTGCCGTCGGTCCGAACAGACACAAGTTCCCAAATCTCGTCGTCTCTCCAGTTTTGAGATTTTTGTTGTCGTTTTTCGTGTAAATGACTTATTTATCCGTTTTCACACCAGCTGTGATAAAAACGTCATGAACGCGCCCGCTCGTGGATCGATCACACACGTGCTCAATTCGACATCACACGGACTTCGTACTAGTAGTGCTGGCAGTGTCCGGTGTAATGTCCGGCCCGAATGACTCGGACATCCTCACGCACATCTCCTCCGGGTAATGTCCAGATCATTTCCATGTGCAAGGGGCTTCTCTGAGTCTCCAAGCGCAAAGAATGCACTTTGTCCCTCAACAATGTTGTGATTTAAAGCAACGCACTTCACACGATCCTCAGAAATGAAGTGAAATGCGATGTGCCATCACGCTGTTATTACCACAGGCTGCGGCCTCTGTTCTGCAACAGTCGCATAGTCTCTCTTTAAACTTGGTACTCCTTAAAGATGGGAAATCAATCTTGTGCGAAACTTATAATAAAAAGGTAAACGCTGCAAACGTGTCCTGAAATAGTGTTAGGAAACAATCGGCGCTTTTAATGCTGATCCTGGTGCTGCGGGGAGGAGAGCGTGTCCGTGTGTGCAGCCTGCTCCCCTCGTGCGTAAGAGGAGGGCAACACTTCCAAGTGATTTTTAATCTCCAGCGTCTTACAGAAGAATTAGAAGCCAGTGAACTTCACTTACCTAGAAACTCAAGAGAGACTTCGGTTAATGGAAAAGTTTTTGCTTAAAAGGAGGCGGCTCGTGTTGGATGAATACTATTTAGATTTGTTAACTTTTCCACTCTGCTGTGAGGAAGTTGTGAGCGGAGTAGGCGCCTGAGAAGATGGTCCAACCTAAGTTCAAGGATTTGACTTCAAGTGAAATGTGTTTTCTTTTTAATCGGAGCACATTCCCAAGTTAAATCCCTCACACACACACGCGCCTCTATGTGATTGCTGCTAACATTTGGTTCAATCGTATTAAATTGGTGGTCTCGTGACATTTATTAACGCACTCCAGGGAAGATCTGAAACAGACCTTCGTGGGTAAAAAGCATTTTTCTCTTTCTTTTATCGCCGAGTGTCATCCGGATGTTTAACATCAAAGCAGTTTTCAGTGTTCATTAAAATGTTTATCCCGTGTGCAAACTAAATGACCGGTTATGACTTGAGATGTATTGTTGTCTCCACTTCCTGCTCTTGTTACATTCTGCTGATCTGTCGCTTCATTAGGAACTGAAATGCACGTGTACAGTGATCTCCTCTGAACTACTTATCACTACTTTTCTATGCAAACAATGAAACTTTCATGACACTGTTTTACAGTATAAAGGATCTAATTTGATATTTATGAGTCTTACCTTTTGTATATTTGTGTAAAGAGTTTGTGTTACCTGCCTCGATGAATACAGATTAAGATGTTTTTGCTGATTGAACAACGTTTCTCTGAGTTTTTCTTGCGTTTTGTTTCCGATTCTTTCCTTCGTGCATCCTTAATATGTCTGTCTGCGCATCATTGTGCACGCCATAAGCACTCGTACAATATAATGTGACTGTTGCTGCTTTTTCCAAAGATATCAAAAGTATCAATAAGTAGCAAAATGTATTTATTGTTTCTTTAACTCGCCTCGAACGGTCACATCATTTTACTGCCTCAACAGGGAGAATCACATTTAAAGGACCATACCAGCGGTACTTGTTCTGACGCATGTTCTACAGATCAGACATAAAGTTTAATGTATTTCTCCTCCAGTTTCACGCAGCTAATTAAATTCTGCATGTACGCTTTTGTCGGATATTTAGTGTTGTGAGGTAACGTGGTGAAAAAAAGAAAAGTAGATGTAAGGTTCAAGTCCGCTGACAAAAATTGGACAGCAGTTTCTGTCTGGAGCGGTAGGAAAAGAAGAAATGTTGAACTTGCGACCTCACTGGTACGGCCAATTAAATTATGATATGACAATACCAGACTAGTATCTTATATCAAAATCGTATATTAAATATAACAACGTGAACCAAACGAAACAAATGTTTTATCCATCATCTGCTCCAGGTAAAGACAAAGAACCAGAGCTCAGGATGTATAAAAGAAACCCCCGTGAGCTCAGTGTGCTGTTTTCTGATGGGACTTGAGGCTGGAGCGCTGCGTGAAGCACTTCCCGCACAGCGAGCACTCAAAGGGCTTCTCCCCGCTGTGCACCACGGCGTGTCTGATGAGGTTGCACTGTTTGGTGAAGCTCCTGCCGCACTGCAGGCAGCTGAACGGCTTCTCCCCCGTGTGGCTCCTCAGGTGCTCTTTGAGCTGACTGAACCTCATGAAGCTTTTGTCGCAGTACGTGCAGCTGAACCTCTTCTCGCCGATGCCGGACCTCCAGGGCGTCCTCATCCTCCTCGCCAGGCCGAAGCTGCTGCGGCAGAAGGAAGAGGCCGCCGGTGAATCCTCGCTCGGGCTCCTCACTTGAGGAGAATCTCGGTACTGATGCTGCGATTGCTGAGGAACGGAGCATTGATCCATGGGGACGATGTGAGATAGAGCACCGTGTCCTTCATCTGGTTGTGGTCTCTTACATCCAAACGTCCTGGCTCGTCTTTTCACTCGCGCCGCCGCGCTCACCACGACCGAGTGCGATTTCCCTCCCGAGTGAACCTGAGGTTCCAAATGTAATCCGCTGTGAGTCGGGAACACGGACGGGATCAGCTCAAACTGTTGCTCAGCATACGAGAAGCTCGGATCCACAGCGTCTCTGCACAGACTGGACGACCACAGCTGTCCGTCACCTTCCTCCGCCACAAACTCGTGGGGCGAGTCGAGAGGAACCGCGTTCTCATCGGACTCTTCCTCGCTCTCGTGTTTCACTACGAGCTCCGCCTCAGTTTGCTGTCTGCTCAGCTGCTGCTCTGGGAAAGTGTCGTAGCCGTCTGTTGGGGAACCCAGAGCTCCGGGGTCGTGCGGGTCCTCCGCTGAGTGGTGGCGCTCTTCAAAGCCGTCTGTGTGGGCACATTGTGAGGCGTCGAAACACGGCTGCTGCCCGGCTCCAGAGACTGCAGAAAGCACAGGATCCACACTTAAAGTACACGTCTTTAGATCAAACTAATCTTTTAATATCACGACACTACAAAGCCAAATACAAGCTTCAATACTTCGAACGTTGTGCTTCTTTAAATGTTCCAAAACTTGATGCATGAAATTAGGAGAAGCTCGATAAGGGAGGGGAAAGTATTCACTCTTAATAAGCAGATCCAGTAAAATGAGAAGATTAAAGACGATCACAGAGGTGCTTTATTGGGAGAGACTCGTATTAAGATATGTATTCTGCTTTAACGTAGATTTCATTATGTGTTTACATTGGTTCCCTATAAGCCTCGCTTTCACAGTGCAGTTGTGTCTGCTGCCGGGGGCGATCTCCCGGGAAGATAAAGGCTGGATTTACAACACAAAGCCGTAGAAAACAAAACGCAGTGTGTCTTCTCTACTCTTTTCAGATTTAAGTAGCTAGCACTAGCTCAGGCTGCAGCGAGGGAGACGCTGCCCGCTCACGAGCTGTGGGCTGCGATGGTCGTAGTAAGTCTCCAAGTGTGTTACTAGTAGTAAGTCCTGAGTAAACATCAAAATGTGCCAAGAAATGTGCCACACACACACACACACACACACACACACACTTTAAAACTACACTCCTATTGTTGACGATGTGATGAGCAAAGGAAGAGTCTGATGTTTGTGTTTGAACTCACTCAGTTTGTCCTCGGAGGCGTTCTTCCACATGTCCTCCTCTGCACGCTCCTCTTTGATCAGAATGTGTTCAGATTCATTACACGGCTCCACGTCTGCACACTGCAACACCAGGATCCACATTAAATACATGCACACACACACACACACATACACGACACACACACATACACATACACACACGACACATACACACACACACACACGACACATTCACATACACACACGACACATACACACACACACACGACACATGCACACGACACATGCACACGACACACACATACACACGACACAAGCACACGACACATACATATGCACACATACACACGACACAAGCACACGACACACACACATACACACGACACATACACACGACACAAGCACACGACACATGCACACGACACACACATACACACGACACAAGCACACGACACACACACATACACACAACACATGCACACATACACACGACACAAGCACACGACACACACACATACGACACATGCACACATACACACGGCACATACACATGCACACGACACATACACACGACACATGCACACGACACATGCACACGACACATACACACGACACATACACACACACATACACACGACACATGCACACGACACATGCACACGACACATACACACACGACACACACACGACACATACACAACACATGCACACGACACGTACACACGACACGTACACACACGACACACACACGACACGCACACGTACACATACACACGACACATACACACGACACACACACGACACATGCACACGACACATGCACACAACACATGCACATGCACATACACACGACACACAACACATACACACGACACATACACGAGACACATACACACAAGTCAAGGGAAAACGCATCAACATATTTTTGCAAGATTAACACATTTAGTGAGTCATAAAACAAAAGCATGAATTTATTGTAAATTTGTTTTATGTTTAAATATTTGATGAAACTTTATTTTTAAGCTCACTGTTGGGACACAAGGAAGACACACCGAGTGGAGCTAATCAATTAATGACTCTGTGCTAAACCCAATACAAGTCTCATACCTTTGTATTCTTTGTGGTTCTATGTACACTTTTGTTTACACTTTTCATAATCAGTCAATTATGTAAGTCATAAACCAAGTAAAAATATAAAACATGAAATGTTACAGCCATGGATGTAGTGTGTATACAATGTTAGGATGCTTTTAATATAATATTTTGGCCAGACAAAACAAGGAATTTTAACATAACATAGCCTTTGCATGGTCTAAATGACCAATTGATTAATCAAAAAAGCAGATTAACAAACTCTTTTTGCAGTATTCATACCTGCTGGGGTTGGTTTTGCTCCTCAGCATCCCAATCTGTGCTCTGTCTCTCTTTGTTCAGCCACACTTTGACTAAAGGAGAGAATCTCTCGGCTGCAGGAGGATAAAACACTGAGGAAGAAGAACAAAAACACACATTTTAAAAGCAGGAACTACACACAATAACCTGAACACTTGAGGGGATTTAATCATCACGCCACCCCCCGTCCTCACCTTTCCTCCTGGCTCTCATCCGGGTCCTCCTGAGCTCTGCCTCCATCACCTCACTCTTCCTCTTCAGCAGGTCGATGTCCCGCCGGCTCTGGCTCACCTCCAGCCGGAGCACCGCGCAGCTGTCATCCACACGCCGGTTTATCTCCGCCACAGCCGCCTTTGCCAGGACCTCCATGACGGACAGCAGTTGGCTCTGGAAGCCGCAGTTCTCCATGTTGACACCGACTTTAGCGTCTAAGTCAAAAACAAATAAATATGTTCACCTGCACGCGCCTGTATGTCACTCACTTTCAGTATGAACGCACACAAACAGCTGCTCAGAGGAGTGGGAGAAACTGTGTATCCTAGCTTTGCTGTACATTTCTTCCACGGATGTTAGGTGGTAGACGGTCGCTCGTTTTCAGCACCCCGCAGTTCGGACGGGCGGTCTCACTCCCACTCTGCTTTAATAGCATTAATAAAGATAAATAAAAAACATTTACTGACATACTTCAACACCTTCTGCTATATGAAATGAACACAAGTTAGAAAATGTTTATATTTATTTATTTATTTTACTTTAACGGGGTTGTTAGTTTACAGTCATTCCTTACTTAGGGACGTAATGGTATCCAAAACGAACTTACCGTCGCAACGTCACTTACGTATTACCGTAAATGTCTGTCGACATGCGCACTGTGACCCCAGCTGCGGAAGTCAGAACTCACTCGCTGAATTCAGGCGACTAAAGATATTTGCAAATATGACAAAGTTGCTAATATACCAAGATATATTTTGTTTTCCTTGTAATTATAAATCAATACTAAACCTAAAATAGTTCCCAAGCATTAAAAGATAATTCCCATAACTTGATGTTGACGTCTCAAATATCATCAATATGTCATTAATAAGCTTATATCAAGATATAGAACTCACCGAGGTCACGAGTATTAATGCTAATATGTAGAAACATGTCTGTGTGTGAGGGAGAAACACACATGCAATGCATTTTTCTGTACCACTTTATAGTAATAAGCTTTATAAGAGGTTTATATGTTGGAACAAATGGCTTATAACTCTTATAATTTAATTTAATTTAATTTAATAATGCTGCAGGCTATTACTAATGCATCAGTTATAAGCCATGCATAAGATTATTTAAATTATTAGATTATTTATTGTTTAAAAGACACTAACAAGGGACTGACCCTCTGCAGTATTTGGACCAAAATCCATTTTTTAATGGCATATTAGAAACATCTGAAACCCACAAACATGTATTGATGGATTAACAACATATCTGCATTAGCCGATCTATAGAAAGTATAAACACAAGCCAAATGGGATTTTCACAACCTGGGAATCCAATGGTTGCTCTTATTAATGGCTTATAATGGCTGTATAAAACATTGGTGAATTATTTATTAACCATTAATAAAGCCATTTGTGACAACTTATAAACACTTCATTAGGAGGTTGGATTCATAACGTCTCTCCAGGATACGGACCAGGCAACAGGTGAAGCCACAAACTACCACACAGAGCCCAGGTATACCACATTATCACACTATTTTGTTATTGTTTTTGCAATAACATGTTAAAATGTCTTACACAACACAATCGTGGAATATAACTAAGTGCATTTAGTACTGTGCTGAAGCTGAATTTTTGAGCATTTCCATTTTATGCTACTTTATACTTATTATTAGTATTTTTGCGTTCCTTTGTAATACTTTATGGAAGCTCTTGGTACTTTGGGTTCAGGTGATGGATGGTCTCTGTGGCTCTATGGCTTTATATATTAATTTGGTGTTTGCGGTACTTTGTAATATACTTTGTGGTTATTTGCAGTAAAATCGAGTGATTGTGTGTTACTGTTTGGTAATTTATGGTTACATTTGTGGTAGTTTGAGTTTGTGTTGTGGTCTGATTTCTGTGTTTTCAGGATAGTTATTATACTTTGTTGAAGTTTGGAGCAAGTTGAAGTAACTCGGGGTGATTGTACTAGTACTTGTAGAGCCTTTGCGGTACTACTACAGCCCTCACTGAGGTCTTGTGTGGTGCTTTAGTTTGTGGGGGATCATATTGTCATGCAGCTTTGATGCACAACTGACAAAGTTCAAAGGAAATGAGTTGAATTTGTCCTAAACGCACATTTACTGTCTATTTCGTGCTGTCATGGTGAGAAGTACACGAAGAACAGTCTACACAGAGACAAACACGGCACATAAAGATAAATAGATGCATTGTACAGATACACCAAACTTATTTCCCTACTAAATCAGCAGAGGCGGAGAAACCGTGGGCCGCATACAGAGAGAAGGCAGCAAGAGAAGGAGACACACTCAGGAAGTTAACAGGGGAAGTTTAGTGGTTACTTGCGTCATCGTTTTATGCTGCTACTTGTGTGCCGATGCAGAGTGAAGGTAGGAACACTTGCTTTGTAACCTTTTTATTTCCTCACGTTTCTACACTGAAAGTGGACGTATAGAGAGAGATGATGGAGAAAAGTAGAGCAGTGGCAGGTGTCAGGGAGATGCAGGGGGTGGGTAGAGAGTTTGAATGTTTGTATGAGTCTCTATGCTCGGGCCTAAAGAGTGCTTGACTTCCGCTGAAGTGAAACAAGGGGCCGTAATGGCCGTGACATGTGGGCTGGGAGGACAGACCGGGCCTGTACTGAGCTGAGTCCTCAGGGTGGAGGTTTATGTGGATCCACCGGCACAGAGATATTATGGTGTGATTACAGTGAAACATTTAGAGGCTCGCTTCACTGAATAGGAGAAGTACGGAGGCAAGGGTGTGGCCTTTCATTCGAAAATAAATTGAGTGCATCAGGGGGAAGTGGAGAGCCGCATATGCACGCTGAGGATTCAGTGCAATTTGTTGTTTGAATGTTGGGAGAGATTGTGGTCTGAAGCTGGTGTTTGCACAAAGAAACGTTTCTTATTTGTGTTTCTCTGCAGGGTGGAAGATAAAGTGTGTCCTAACACTCCAGCTTTCACATATCAACTCCAATGCAACGCAGCTTAAAGAGGAAACAACCTGCACCCGACAACATGCACTGAAACTAAGGAAGCAGCAGCAGCACGGTCAAATCTGTGAAATGTGCGCCGCCTCTTCAGAGTCAGTGTCACATTAACCGAGTTGGGCAACACATCCAGCAGCCGCACAGACAGTCAGTCAGTCTGAACAGAGCAGCTCGGGCCGGTCTGAATGTGAGCTGAAACAGCAGACAGGAAGAGATGCGGAAAATCCGGAGAAAAGGAGGGAACAAAGACAAGGTGTTTGGATGTGATCTGCTGGATCACCTGACCGCCTCCTGTCAAGAGAGTGAGTGAACTAACTTTGTCCTGTAACCATTTTCTTCATGGCAGTCACATTCAAATACAACCTGCAGATAAATAGCAGTGCTGTCCCACCAGAGACACTGATGATATAACAGTGTGTGAACAGCTCTGGATGGACGTCTTCAATAATCTGCCGTTACTTAAAGCGCTTTTTGTGAATGTTTCAAAACCACAAGTGACATCCTGTAAATGTCACGTACACTTGGTAAGAGAGCCGCTTCACAGGAATGATGGTCGGCAACTTTCTGACAGTTATTATTAGTTCAGAACATTATCGTGTTTTTAAAATGATGGTTTCTTATACTTTTTTTTAAAGAACATTTAAAAGAAAATGAACAGCAACAAATGTTCAAGAGAGTAACTGACGCTCATTTTATATTGTGAGGTTTGCTACGATTTCATTTCCCTTTAGGAGAACAGTCCATCCTACCCTTTAATATTCATAAAGACTTTTCATTTTCCTTTATGTAGTAACAAGAGCCTGCAGCATGTTAACATTCTCTCAATGACATGTTGATGTTAAGCATGTAACATGTTCACCCTGTCCACGATCATAGCATGTTAGCATGTTAGCATGTTAGCATGCTAATGTGCGTACAGCTGAGGCTGACGGGAATGTCTTTACTTTTGGCCATAATTGGAATTTTGACCTGATTATAGCGCAAGAATAAAGAGTGAGGAGAATTAGTAAAGAGGTATCAGTGTGAAGGTGTCTTTGTGTCATAAACGATATGAAACATGCAGTCAAAGTACATAGAAACTGAATGTGTCCATTGTTGTGTTATTATTCATGTCATTAATTCTCTATGTCCCACAGTTCCTCAGGTTTTGCAATACTGCAGTGAGTTTGTTGAGAAGAATGGCGTTGTGGATGGTATCTACAGGTTGTCTGGAGTGTCGTCCAACATACAGAAACTGAGGTAATATGTGTGTGTGTGTGTGTGTGTGTGTGTGTGTGTAGCTGTGGGCCTCTCTTTGAACCTACATCTGTAAAGGTGTACGTTTCGTATACTCTAACGTGAATCTATGTGTGCATACAACCAGGGGGGAGTTTGAGAGCGACGGGAATCCAGATCTGAACAAGGATCTGTACCTGCAGGACATCCACTGCATCAGCTCTCTGTGTAAAGCTTATTTCAGAGAGCTGCCCAACCCTCTGCTCACATACCAGCTGTACGACAAGTTTGCTGTGAGTAGCTGGACTCAGAATATGTCCAGATTTCCAACAAGTAAATTGGAATAAAGGTGATTGATTCAAACACACGTGTGTGTATCACAGGAGGCTGTGGCCATCCAGCTGGAGGAGGAGAGGCTGGTAAAGATCAGAGATGTGCTGAAAGAACTACCAGCACCACATTACAGGTGCAGTCCTCTTTTATTAATATCATGCAGCTTTCACAACTACATACAAACAAGTCTGTTCTGCCTCGAGGAAGCAGGAGGCGGTATATATATATATATATATATATATATATAGTTCTCTGCGGACACACCATCCAAGTCCACATTATCTAGGAAAACTTGGGGCATCCACTTTGTCCACTTCCTGCAGACGTAGACTTCAGGGCTCTACCGTTAGATCCACGACTTCCTTGTTGAAGCCGTTTGTCGTTTGATAACATGTTGGTTGGTAAAGTAAGAAACAAAGTCATCAACATAGAAATATAGTATTTAGCCAATTCACATTTTTTGAAGGCTTTTATTTGGATTTTCCCTGAGAATTTAACGCTTCACTTTCTTGCCACCAGGACTCTGGAGTTTCTGATGCGCCATCTTGTCAAAATGGCCTCATATTGCTCAGAGACCAACATGCACTGCAGGAACTTGGCAATCGTCTGGGCCCCCAATCTGCTAAGGTTTGCTCATGTTGTATATACGTAATAATACATAAGCTGTTTATATTGAGCCACAGTCTGTCCTGCTGGAAAATATACACAAGATGTTTGTTTTACATCATTAAAATGTAATGAATCAAGATAATTAGATAATTATAAGATGAATTTCTTCTTAATTTTCCACTTTAAATGTTTCCCCTCCACCTTCCCTCCTTCCTTCTTCATCTTCTCCAGCATTCATTCATCCTTTCATCCCTTCCTTCCTAACAATCAATCAATCAATTAATCAATTAATGTGTATGTTAAGGTCAAAGGACATTGAGACATCTGGATTTAACGGTACAGCGGCCTTCATGGAGGTCAGGGTTCAGTCCATCGTCGTGGAGTTCATCCTCACACACGTCCCTCAGCTGTTTCCTGACCAAGGTAACACACCAGCCTGACAATAAGACTGAAACACACTCAGCTGTGCAACACTGACACTGACTTACCTCTGCCGTATTCAGGTGGATCCGGTGAGAGAAGGAAGTCCCTCCCCTCCCCGTCAGCCATACCCAATCACAGTCAGGAGGAAGGGTTTCAGCATGTCCCGCACTTTGGTAGCATCTGTCCAGGAGACGGTCCTCAACCCATAATACCTTACCACGCTATCATTGAAGGCACTGACAAGTAAGTCGACTCATTGATGTATTATGGCGGATCTGGTTGACGGTTTTTAATGCAGAGGTCAAAGGTCAACAATTATCAGCAGGTTCATCGTAAATAAACAGATTTATGAAAGTGGCATTTACCAAACAGAGAACCTCATGTTAGGCGTGACTTAAGTGTTCAATATTCGTGGTGGAATAATGTTTGCATGATTGACTTCATTGAATCTCGTTCAGGAGGAAAGGATCTCTGAAAGGCAGGAGGTGGATGTCCATCTTCAACATCGGAGGACGATTTCCCGACCCACGACGGAGACACAAACACTCAACCAAAGGTAACGATGAAGCTCTTATTTAACTTTACACATGTGTGCAGGGGAAAGGGACACAGAAGGTTAAAACTTCCTGTGTACTTTGTTTCTCGCCCCGCTTTCATATATTTTGTCTTCAACAATCGGTTCTTTGTTTCAGAGAAAGAGAGTCCTACTCTGAGACCAGCAAGAAGCATGGACTCGCTCAGCATCTCGCCCGGGCCGAGTGAAGGTGCTGCTCTCGTCACACACTTCCCCACTGATTTTGTCAGAACGATAAATAAATATTTCAACGATTGGAAAAACAAATGTTTAACTCAAATTCAAATTTAAATTCAATTCAAGAACAAAGTTTCCAAAGCAGCAAAATACAATTTGTCCAAATATTTGGACAGCACGCAGTACTTTGGATCAGATTACACTTTGCCTCAGGACTTATCTGTGTGTTTCATTCCAGGCTCCGTACGCTCGGCCCAGCGCCTTCCTTCCACCAGCGTGTCTCCCCTCGTCACTCCGTCCCCCCACTCTGGCGCCGAGCTCACGGCGTCCGCCGGTGCGATAGGTGGAAGTGAATATGCTGTAACCTACCGCAGGGGAACGGGGTTAGTAAGCGGGGGTGCGGGGACGCAGGGCACCTACACTTCCCTTGACCCCGAAGGAGTCACAGGCAGCGAGACGCTACAGTCCAGATCCCCGGGACTCACAACTAAAGTAGGCCGAAGAGCAGCCATGCACATCACGGGGCCCACCATGGTGACTGTGCCCCTGCACATCACCTCTAACCTGGCATTAGGGGTGCTGCAAGGGGGTGGAGGCGACAGGCTCATCCACCGCAGGGATAAGGATGGAGGGGACAGGGTGGAAGCTAAGGAAGGGGGAGAGAAGGTGGAGAGGAGGGAGAGCCGGGTCATGGACAGGAAAGTGGAAGCAAGCAAAAAGGTTGAGGCGAAGGAGGAGAGAAAGCACAGTGGGAATGTGGCAGACGGGGGGGAAGTTGTGGATGCAGAAGTGAATACGGTGGCAGGTGGTTGCGTGGAGGAAGAAGGCGAAGGAAAGAAAGAGGAGGAAGAGGAGGAGGTCAGAGAAGTGTGTAGATGGAAGCTGGTGGTGGCGCGTCGAGCTGCGTCCACGGAGCAACGAGACAAAAGCCTGACATCAGACGCTGAGGAAGATAATGCCGACGATGATGAATACATGGGTAACTCCTTCTGTTTCATAACCATAAGAGTTTATTTAGTTTACACCACTTTAATAAATAATGATTGTTTGCTTCATTTACAGATATGAAAGGAGCAACACCTACGGATTGTGAGCCAGAGGCGACTCAGCGTGCTGATGATTGTGTGTTTGATGATTCTGACGTCCTCAACTCCACCGAAGTGGAGGAGGACGACCAGGAGATGTCCGGCTACGTTCAAGATAACTTTGAATTCCTGGACCAAATGGACCTGGATCACATGGACTGCAGCGTCTCGTACCAGGTGTGTGTCGCTTCATCCGTACAGACGAGGTCTGAACTGTATGTAAAGCAGCAATCCTTAAGATTTCAGTCCTGGTTGATTTGGTTGACATCCTATTTACTGGTGGGGACAGCACATGTGGTTTAACACTACAGGTCCCTGCAATACTGGGGGTAGCAAATTAAACTATACTACCAGTTTCCTCATCTCAAAGTCAATGGGTTTTTGGTTGGATGTCGTTCGTTCATAACCTAAAGTTAGCTTTTTTTGTTACCGATTGCATCTAAGCTTCAAAAATCACAAAAGCAGTGGTGAAGATTATCTTGCTGAAGGAAACGTGTAAGTATCACAAAATGTTTGTTTGCCACAGAGATTATTTTCTGCAATAATCCAAAATATAATGGAACAATCCCATTGGCTCTTTGTCGAGGGAACCAACCTGGAAGATCGGCCTGCAAAACATCCCTGCAGCACTAAATAAAGTCAGGCAATAATTGGCCTTTTCCCATCTTTCTGTGAGCAACCATGATCCATCAGATCATTATGCTGCACGTGACATGAGTCTGCAAACATCAAGGTGAAAGTATTTGGCTTCCTCAGCTCACTGTGGCCGCTCCTGACTCTTCCATTGACCCTGCCATATTTAAAAAGTCTTGTTTTGTAGACACATGTTTGATTGATAGCGGTCAGTGTCCCGACAAACACATTGCATTTCCTGTGACTACTTCATGCTTGTATTGTGAAGCTGCATTGTTACAGAGTGTTACATCAGCAGTAACTTCATTTAAAAGAATTTAAGAGTAAAGTCTTCCACTTCCTGTCTTCTCTTTACCTCTCAGGTGAACGAGTTCTCCGTCGAACCTCCTGGTCACTCGGACGATGAGTATGAAGTTATGGAGCAAGCTCATCCTGCAGAGCTGCAGACAGACCTGCAGCCGGGCCCGGCAACACAAACCCAGAGCCAGTTAAACCCACACAGGCCGCTCAGCCTCGACTTTACACAACCGACACACTAAATCCCTCAGCCTGCCTTACCTGACCTCCCCCATCCTCGTATCGGAGGACTCCTGCTCTGAAGAGGAGGCCGCAGCGGACGACAGTGATGATAACGATTACAGTAGTGATGACGACGAGAACATGTTTGTTAAAAGCCTTCCGGCTGATTTCTTTTTAAACAATTTGCCCTTTGAAACAATCACTGATACACAGAGAGGTTGCACTCTCGATGGAGCTCGTCGATCACAGAGCTCTGAGAACGGACCGCTTGGATTCTCTGCATGTGAAGACTCAACTGCTGGAGCTGTGGAGCAGGTGGACGGGAAAGACGAAGGAAAGGAGATCACACAGAAGGACGAGGAAGATCACCGGGGACGAGAGCGACTGGAAAACAATAGGCAAAGGTGAAACTGGTTCCTCTTTGATATTTAAAAAGATGTATAACAAAGCTGTTATCTCAGTTATCATGCAGTGACGGGGCGTAACTGACCACTTAACGATGGGTTAGATAACGACATGTACTGTGAAAGGTGTGACGTGTAGTGATGATGCCACACATGATTACATTTTAGCGTCTTTCAGTAAATTCACGGAGCAGGAAGAAGTTTGCAGGTGAACATTGAGAATAATTTAGCAGCTGAAGAGCCAGATATGCCGGATGAGGCAACTGTTTGCTAACAAGTTAAGAAAGTGATAATATGTCATATACATATTACAGCTTGTTGTGCCGCCCCCCAAGTGGCCAAAAAAGAAAGAAGATTGATGCATGTTTAAGCCAGACTGTGTAATTATTTAAGGATTAAAAACACACGCTAACTGCTACCTGCGAAAGTAACATACAACACCAACAACAAAGTTTTATAAATGGTTAGTATCAGTGAGCCATTACAATCATTTGAAAGATCTTATAACCATAGAAAGATTCTGCAAACATTGGCATAAATAAAGCAATATGCACAAACTAGACCTCATCCACACTGTGTTTAAAACTAAAACACAACCGACTTTATTAAAGTCCAAACTGACTGAAATGCAAAGCAAGATATCTCTTTCTGAAATCTTTCTATCTCTCGTCCATCTGCAGCGAAGCGACCGAGGAAGATGTCATGAAGGATACTGAAAGTGACAAAGAACAACCTCTCACTGCAGAGGCATTGACACACTGCTGCTTTGACTTTCCACCGCCCAGCGACGATGACTCGTGCGATGTGGCCGACATGAAGGTCGGGGAGGAGGCGGACATGTTTGACGATCTTCCCAGTGATTATCCACCTTGTCATGAAGTTCCTTGTGCAACACAAAAAGAAACCGATGACGTTTCTTCAGAGGAGTTCAGAGACATTTCTGCGAGGGCAACAGAGCAGCCGACGAAGGAGAGAGACCGTGATGAGGGAGAGGACAGGGAGGTGTGCAAAGAGACGGAGGACACATGTATAAAAGAAAGGGATGAGAACATGTGGGAAGAAACCACTGAGGAGGGCAATGAAGTGATGGCTGAAGAAGCACATCGAGAACAGACGCAGCGAGGTGGAGGAGAGCAGAAGAGTGCAATTTGTGAGACAAGCAGGGACATTTGGGTTGAACTTGAAGATGGTTCATGTGAAGTTATAGAGGATGAGGAAGGAAAGCAGGCCGAGAAAAAGGATGCAAGCGATGGAGTTGCTGGGGAGGGAGATGCGATGGAAGATGTTGAAGTTGGAAAGGAGGAAGAGCAGGTAGCGAAGATTTCAGGAGAGCAAATGGTGGAAGTTGACAAAGGAAACACAAACGAGACAGAAGTTAGAGTGGAGGTGTTGGAGGCGACTGAAGGAAAGCTCACAGATCCAGAGAGGCGGCAAGAGTTTGAGGAAAAAGAGACAAACTTACCAAAGACAAGTGAACTAGAAGAAGCAACTCAAGGGAAGCATGCCGTCAATACCAAAGCACAGCACCACGAGAGAGAAGAAGAGGCTTCAGGAGAGAAAGAAAAGGAGAACACTGACAAAGAGAGAGCCGATGAGCGACGTCAAGCGCAGCCCGGTGCAGATAAACAGCGTGAAGAGGTCAGGTGTGAGAGGGACGAATCGAAAGAGGGCAGCGGCCAAGGAGGAGTAGGAAGGAAGCTGGTCACCTCCAAACACCTGAGGGTTTACCAAGTAAGAGCGGTGCCGGTCGTGCCTCCGAAGCCGCAGCACTGCAAGATCACCGCTCTGTCAATCCGCCAGCATCAGCAGCAGAGAGAGAGAAGAGACGCCGACAGAGGGGGGGGAGACACGCCGAGGGTCCCGACGGAGCAGGACGTGGTCCACGCCGGAGACGGAGAGAGGGAGAAGAGGAGGGATGGGGACGAAAGTGCCACAAGAGACACGAGCAGAAACAGTCCGATCAGCATGTGTTTTGATGAGGCTGTTGCCATAGCAACCCTCAGGCGAGGAAAAGAGAAGGATTGCGAGAAGGAGAAGGAGAGGCAGAGGGACCGGGGCAATGAAGTCCAGTGAAGGTTGTCTGTATAGTGATTTGACTGTACAAACTATTTTTTCTACGTGCAGCATGAAAGGGCTGTGTTATTGTAAGTCTGCTGAAGATGTTTAGATGGTTTATCCAACACGCACACACTTGATGCGCAGTCAGGTTTTTAAAAAATATTTTTCAGAGGAGGATTTATTTCCCTTTATTAGTCAGATAACCGTAAAGAGCTGAGCAAATGAAACGGGGAGACTGGGACCAGGGACGACGCAATTACACCCCATCAGGAAGCTTATAAATGAATAGCTGTAGTTGTGCTGCCTCCCAGAGGTGGGATTAAAGGTGTAGTGCTGCTGAAACATGTTGAGGATTAAACATTACATGCATAACCCAGAACTTTAAAAGTACAAATGAAAGCGATTAACTCCAGCTCACTCTCGTTTGCACTCGTCGTCTAATTATGCAATACTTTGTAATTGTATACAGTGCATGTGTAATTAAACGGCTGGCAAGTGTATGGTTAAAGATTCAGAAGAGCGGGGATGTTGAATCGAATCATTCATGGGAATTATAATATCTGCAAAACACATTTTGGATTATGTGAATAAAAAGATGTTTCCAAGATGTCTGTCATTCTTATTATTTGAACAAGTATCACATATAGAACAAAAGTGACAGTCAAGACATCAATTGCCTTATTATTATATTAATATATTACTGACTTTTAACTTACATCTTCAGATATTTAGCTGATCTTTGATTTTTACATGTTTGATAAAAGATAAAAACTACAAATCACATCGTTAATTATTCATTCTGAAAATAATGCATTTGCAGCTTGAAGGTTGAATATAAAAAGGTTTTTGACATTTTTATGCAATTTTGTCTTTTTCTTTCAAGCTTCAAGGCGTCCTAAAAGAAAAAGAATTAGACTAACGTTTGGATTTTCAGAATATTCTGGTGTGAATAGGGTGCTTTCCAAAAGTCAAAGTGTTTAAGATATCACTTTCTTTCAAAATGTTCTCTATATACATATATGTTTATTTATTTTAATTTAATTTATAAAAAATAAAATAGCATAGCCTAGATTAGTGTCCAGATCCAGTTTACAATAAAATAATATATATATATATATATATATATATATATATATATATATTACCATGTAGATTTATATATGTATATATATATATATATATATATATATATATATATATATATATATATATATATATATATATATATATATATATATCAAA
Organism: Cottoperca gobio; assembly: GCF_900634415.1. NCBI lineage: Eukaryota > Metazoa > Chordata > Actinopteri > Perciformes > Bovichtidae > Cottoperca > Cottoperca gobio. Next base: position 4,280,234 of record NC_041371.1, on the reverse strand, counting down.
TCTACTTGGTAATATATAATATATAATATATAATATATATATATATATATATATATATATATATATATATATATATATATATATATATATATATATATATATAAACACGATAAAATAAATGCCTTTTAAATATATATATATATATATATATATATATATATATATATATATATATATTATGCATTATTGAACCTTTTCGGTTATATATATATATATATATATATATATATATATATATTTTAAAGGCATTTATTTTATTGTTTTGTAGGTAGATATTTTCTTAGTTACCAAATAAACTTGGAGATAAAAATAGAGATTTGTGATGCACGTTTATTAGAAGAGTTACGTCAGTTGCCAACTACATCACTTCCGCCCTCTAATCTTTCCGGAAGTAAACCAAAATAAAGGGGAAGGTGCTTCGCCTCACTGCAGAAGCCCCAGCTGTTTGTTAAAGCGTGACATCTTTTACTGTGTCTTTATTGTTCCTCGGCAGGATGTCTTTCCCCTCCTCTTTCGGTACGCAGCTTTCAGCCATCATGGATGTGTTAGCGAAAGCTGCGGTCGCCGAAATAACGAAGCTGATGGAGGAGGGGAGCGTGGTTCTGCGGCTGGAGATGTGTCGGAGGGATACTGAGATTCAGGAGCTCAAAAGAAGTTTGAAGCTGATGGAGGTTGAGCACTACAAAGCTCAAGAAGAAGTCACAACCAGAGCTACAGAGGACAAACTGCACCAAACAGCAGCCGGGAATCAGGTCCCCCGAAAAGGTGAGCAACAACCGGTAAGCTAGTTCCCACATCTTGAGAGAGCATCACACCAAACTTCACTCAAAAACTCTGACATTCTGATTTTGCATTCCTATAAACAACAGTTCTTGCTTGTTATAACATAACTTAAGATTCGTAACGATTTTAAATGGTTTCCTGTTTAATTCGGCTTAAAGATTAATCCCTTATTTTCACTGTGTTTAAACTATTAGACTGTAAAGCAATTTCATCCAAAGGAATACGATAAGATGGAACTTTATTTATCCCGAGGGAAATTGTTGTGCAACAGTTGCAATACACAGTAGCAGTAAGATTTACAATTCTTTTTAAACAAAATGTACAAATAGTGCAAAATGTTTTATACAAATATAGAAAAATGTAAGAATAAGATGAGATGGTATTACACAATAGATGTGACTATTTAGAAAAACTGGATAAGCATCAGTTGTCAGGAAAAGTAACTCCCAGAAATGGACACCTTCCAGTTTACAGGGTAAACAAACAGCCATAGGTTTGCACTGTCCCAAAGAAAGCAGAAATGAGCAGTTTCAGGCTTTACAAAGTCACTTCAGCTATTTTAATTCTATATTAAGAAGAAGTGAGTCACTATTACAAGTTATTATGTATGCAGCAGTAAAACATGTCAACAAAGATGTCCATCTAGAGAGTTCCTTCGGGAGCTCAGTCGATGAAAACAGTTCTATTTATTAGTATTTTTGCTCCAAAATGAATTTGGAGCTGTTCTTGCTTTGTTGACTTGCATTTATGTCAATTGCAGAAGAGAAAGAAGATCAGCAAACATGTGCAGTGTATCTGGAACCCCAGTCTGCTCATTCAGTGTGCGAGTCTGGACACGGAACAGAGGAGCGCCAGGACATGAGGCCAGCGGTGAAACACGAGCCCGCTGATGAACCTGCTGCCCAGGAAACAACGGGCAACACTGTCGCAGCAGTCATTTGCTTTGAGGCGGGAGAGCGAGACGACATGATCTGGCCTCCGCCTGCTTGCAGCATGTTTGAGAAAAACTCTGTTGCGATGCAGCCGAACATTCAGATGTTCTCCTCTCACACTGAGCAATATGCTGCCCATAGAAACACAGAAGGTTCCTATAACTCTTCATCCTCCGCAGTAGAGGACATTGCTGATGATTCTTTAAGTGTGCCCATAAAAGTAGAGGTAGAGATTCGACCCACGTGCATGGAAAGTTCCACTTCACAGTTCGGACGTGCTTCACACGCTGCAGTCAGTCATGATCCGTGTTCGCAACAGGCCGGGCCGTCACTAGCCCCGCCTCATGCACAGAGGTCCACGTCATGCACGTCAGGATCAAACGCAGAAGGTCACACCCTCAATAGGAACAACCTGAGAGCAAAACGGTTCATGAATGTTTGGAGAGCAAATCAAAAACTGTTCATCTGCTCGGTCTGCAACAGGGGTTTCCCTCGCATGTCTCAGCTAGAAGAGCACATGGCCTCCCACCAGCCCTTCAAACCTTTCCGGTGCCTCGAATGCGGGAAATCGTTCACCCAGAAGACCCGACTGAAGACGCACCAAAGCGTTCACACGGGGGAGAGGCCATATAGCTGCAAAATCTGCGGCAAGATGTTTTCGAGGCAGGACAACTGCCTGAGACACGAGCGCTTCCACAGCGGGCTGAGGCCGTACAGCTGTGGACAGTGTGGTAAGAGCTTCACTGTGCTGGGTAACCTGAAAATACATCAGGAGATTCACCTGCAGGGAAGATAGCGCTCGGAAGAAGCGTTGCACAATGTACTGTGACAGTTTTAACGCAGGGTGCAAGGCGTGGACGTTGGCAGAGATCCAAAGATGGAATGAGGCAATATTCGATAGTTCTATTTATGAACAAGTGTTCTGCATATGTTAGAAATGCAGACTCATCATTTCAACTAAACCCCATACATACTATTTGAAGCGAGTCCTGCGGTGTAAAGGGCTTCTTGGTGCAGTTTTTGAGAATGGAATAGATTTACATCTGTGTAAAGATGGGTTGCACAAACAAGGATTCGTTTAATCTAAGATTAGTGGCAGTCAGTTTAGCAGAACGAGGTTTTAAAATGAGGAAATCCAGATTTCCAGATCCTCATTTTGTAAAAGTGTATTGATGCAAACTAAAATTAAGTAGATTTGCATCAATATGGAGCTGTTTGTTCATTAAAATAAGATTAAAAAACCCACCAGAACGACACCTCACTGCCAAAGTGAGTTAGTTAACCCGACATCAACATTACTCATGTAAAACTGAATTCATGGAGCAATATGACCAAAAAATAGAAGATAATTACAACAGAGAGAGAAAGCACTCGAGCGGTTTTAAATGTTAAACCTCCTCGAGTGTAAGTTTTAAAGTTAATACTAGATCACATCTTGAATTGGAGTTTAAAGTTTTTGGTGCAACAGAATTATATTTAATCTGTTTGGAGTAAAAACTAGAGAAGTATACATCTACTCTTTCTTCATTTTGAACTGGTTTTATAGTTTGGTGCAACATGATTTAAAGTTGAAGTATGATTTTAATCAGGTTTTGCAACACGACCTTAGAAACTCCGTTTTCCTCTCGTCTCTGTGATCTTACATAAAAATGATTCGAATGAGTTCCTTGCAATTTTAGAAAAGGAGAGCATCAGATCAGATCTTCACTTCAGGTTTAAGAATCTGTTTCGAGCTTTTGATCGGTGCGTGTTTGATCTTTCCAGTTTTCTCATGATCTTGTACTCGCAGGTATTTCAGTGCCTTGGAAATGTTCTGGTGTCCTCGCTTCCTAAAGCTCCTTTATCCCTGAACCTTCCTACATACAGACAGCATTTAACCTAAAATGACCTTTCACACTTTGATTACGCACACAAGTGGTGTACAGTACATTTATTATGTGGCCTCTGAACAGTTTGGCGCACCAGTGATGATTTAGGTGTGTCATAGTAAAGGGAGTGAGCGTGAATGCCTATGCAATAATTTCTATATATATAAGTCCAGAAAAGTCCTTGAGATGTGGAAACCCTGATATAATTTGAATGTGTATATTACTTGTACTTAAAAAAATACTTTAAAATAAGTATAAATATGAGTATATGTATTATATGCCTGCTTTTTTCCCCCCACAAACATGTTGAATTATGTTTATACTGTAAATGTATATATTATATTATATTATATTGTTAATCAATTATATATAATATATTATTATATAATATATATTATTATATTTATTATGTATATATTTTATATTTTCTTTTTAAATTAATTTACTTTTGTTGTTGTTTTTATTAAGTTTTATTCTGTTATGAGTTAATGAATATGGTTGAAATATAAATAATGTTTTGTTGGTGGAAAAGGGGAATAAAGTAAGTTGGAGGTTCTGAAGTTACACCCATTGTGTTCACAATACTTTTTGTATTTTGTTAATTGTCCTATAGTAAACTGTAATGGTGACAGTACTTACTGATTATATATGTTGGGAGTTGCAGCATGAGGTCAGAAATAAGTACAGATACAAAGAGAGAAATTAAAATATAAACATTTAGAAGTATATGAAATAGAAAATGACAAGGCAACTAACAGTGCTGTACAATCTGCTGTCTTAAGTTTACCTTTTTAAACACAAGTTAACTCCAACGGTTTCAGCTTTTAAAAATACGTTGACATTTTTACTTTAAATCTTTTAGAACGCCAAAGTGTAAACTGATGCATGTAGGCGTTGTTGCATTTAAATAAAATGCAACCGATGTAATGTGTGTGTATATAGGACTTCTAGCCATATCTTATTTTGGCTTTTAAGGGATAACACATAATAAAACACTAATTCGAGCACAGAGACAATCAAATAAACAAACGACCACTTGAAACAACAATTAATTTATTTAATTGGTTACTGCTGCTTAGATTATTTCCCGTATGTTTTGAACTGATGCCATACCTTATGTTATTTATTTTATAAATGTTTTTTTTCTTTAAATACCATTTTTTAAAAACTGGGTTAACCTCGGAAGTACCTCGGCAATATGCGTTGCGCGTGTCCGCTAGTTATTACGGTATTCATGTCATCACTTCCGTAAAGCGACAACTTGTGTTTATTCTTTGTAGCAATTAGCTGCAGCTGCTAGCCCAAAGCGCTGCGCGACACATTACAACCAAAGTATCCGCAGTTCGGTCGTAGTCAGCGGCTTCAGCAATGACATGTTTCGGTTAACTAGGGCGAGCAAGTTCCGGCCACTTCTCTCGTTTTAAAGTTCAGGCTTTCCTGACACTTTGCTGGGTTGGCTGTTTTTTTTTTTTTTTTTAAACAATGTTGAGCAGCGTTGCTCTGCGGGCTCAGATTGCCTCCGTTATCGATGCCTTGTCCAAAGCAGCCGTGGCGGAGATCTCCAAAGTTGTGGAGGATGGCATGGTGGTGTTGCGGCTGGAAATGTGTCAGCGTGAAAATGAGATCAAGAAGCTGAAGAGCAACATCGAGGTTGTGCACAACGAGCTGAGGTCACTGCAGGAGAGCGTGACCCTGCAACCTGACAACCATGGGAGAGATGGTGAGATGGACCTGACACACACCGAACACCTGGGATACACTCTTACATTTCACCTTATTGTTCCAGTGATGTAAGATGCACGAGGACACCTCATCTTAGGAAATGAAATAACTTGCTCACATATATGAACACTGCTACAAGGCTGATTGCATGCCAGCAGTAGTGTGTCAGGCAGTCAGCTGTGCAGTGACAACTCCAAATATGCCATGTTATTAAAAATGAACAGCAATAATTTGGTGAAAACTAATGAGGGATGTTTCCACAGTACACATATTTTATTTATCGTATTTGTATTAGAAATTAAATGTTATAATAGTTCAAATGACGTCTTTGCTGTAAAAGGAAAATACTTTTCATTATAATTTAATTTAGTCTATTGTGTTTCAGTCACTGGGTCATTCTGATGTCCCCAGCGTGCTGCGTTGAACCTGAGCAAGGTTTTCCCTAACCCTATGTTCATGGAATCTGTAAAAGGTCAAAGCTTGATGCTTCTTCGCTTAGTATATATTGTTTTAATCTAACTCTCACACGCTACATCTGACCGACAGAGAACATTGGTTTACAACAGTATGGTAGGAATAAACCATTCTGGGAGGTTCTGTGGATCAAACCAAAACCAAACAAGAGTTTGAGTAAAGTTTTAAAACAGAAGCACAGATGTAACAATTATTTTAGAGCCAAACTTAAAGCGGATCAAAGTCGAGCTAAACACTGAAAGGGTTAATGTTTGTTAACATTATCATCATTTTCGGTATTTAGTTACTGAACAATTGTAATACACACATTTCATTGTGACATTACAACAACACTAACACTGTTATCATTGCCTTCCCGCAGACATTCAGAGTGACGTCGGTGATGAGAGCACTTCGCCTGAAAAGGGGAACGCCGATAAGAACAGCCCGTCCATACTTGAGGTGCAGGTGAAACGTGAACCTGTGGAAGAAGGACGTGAAGAAGTCGCAGGTCGACCCGACCCGCTCGGAGAAGAACCGGACAGTGTGCGGTGGAGGCCGACAACGACGGGACGCAACAACTCCAATTATTTAAATGTGGGGCAGGATTCCTCGCTGTGTCTCCCTGGATCTTCGCCGGCGCCCTGCAGCAGCTCCGGTGGCTTTCAGCAGAGCCCGTTCAGCCGCGGGCCGCAGGGTTACGGTCTTTATCGTAGCTCGTACAACACGGTGCGCAGGAGGACGGTGAAGAGGCTGATGTTTAAGAAAGGCTTCATCTGTCCGTACTGCGGGAAATATTTTGAGCGTTCCGGGCACCTCGAGAGGCATAAAAGGATTCATACGGGTGAGAAACCGTATCGCTGCGAGATATGCGGGAGACGATTCAATCAGAAATGCAGCCTGAAGGAGCACGCCAAGATCCACAGGAGATGTGAGTACAACGCTTCTTTGTCTAAGAAAATGCTGCTTTTATCAACGACTACCTTTAGAGCTTCCCTTCAGCCAAACATGTCGTCCTCTGAAGCTCCTTGCAAAGGGAAAGAGTGAAATACATGTCGGATGGATGAGATGCAAAGCAGGGTGTTTCCCCAAAGCAGTCGGTGCACTCTGGAGGATAACTGCGTCCATTGTTTCCTGCGCCGGGAGGTCACAACCTTTAGCCGCGGAGCAGTTGGGGATTTAGTGTCTGGCTCAAGATGTCTTCAGCTCTCTGCCAGTGTACAGTATTCACTGGAAGACTCTCTTAAAGTTGATGTTGTGTAAGGACTTCCCTTGGACGTTGAGTAATGTTTAAAACATGCGTGACTGTCGAAGAAATGATGCGGAGCGGCAATAAAGGCATCCGGTCCTCCGAACCTCCCGGACGCTTTTGGGAGCAGGTTGTATTTCTTTGTTGCTATCTTCAATTCACAGTTGGACGTCTGTGACATTCCTCTGTGTCACTGCGAGCAGAGAGAAGCTCTGTGGTTTAGGCGAGATGTGAGGGTGCCTGTGATGGTGCCTGTGATGGTGCCTGTGCAGCCGCCTGTGCAGCCGCCTGTGATGGTGCCTGTGCAGCCGCCTGTGAAGGTGCCTGTGAAGGTGCCGGTGCCTGTGAAGGTGAAGGTGCCGGTGCCGGTGCCTGTGAAGGTGAAGGTGCCGGTGCCTGTGAAGGTGCCTGTGATGGGCTGGCTTATAAAAAGGCCGGCCTTTTACATCCTCTCTGCCCATAGAGGGCGTGTTAGTCGGATTCAGGAGTTCCTCAAAGTGCTCCTTCCACCGGCCGATAACCTTCTCAGTCGAAGTCAGCAGGGTCCCACCCATGCTGTACACAGCTTGGATGGTTCCTCGCTTCCCCCTCCTGAGGTGCCGGATGGTTTTCCAGAAGCACCTTGGTGCCGACTGAAAGTCCTTCTCCATAGCTTTTCCGAACTTCTCCCACACCCGCTGCTTTGCCTCTGACACGGCAGAGGCTGCCGCCCTTCTAGTCCTTCGGTACCCTGCAACTGTTTCCAGAGTCCTCCCGGATAACATAACCCGGTGTTCGAGGGTTACCGCCCCTTGAGGCACCTTAGACCTTGAGACCACAGCTCATCACCGCAGCTTCAGCAATAGAGGTTTTTGAACATCGCCCACTCAGGTTCAATGCCCCCAACCTCCACAGGGATGTCTGAAAAGCTCCGCCGGAGGTGTGAGTTAAAGATCCCCAGGACAGGGGCTTCCTCCAGATGTTCCCAGTTCACCCGCACTACCCGTGTGGGTTTACCAGGTCTGTCCAGAGTCTTCCCCCACCCCTTGATCCAACTCACCACCAGAGGGTGATCAGTCGACAGCTCCGCCCCTCTCTTAACCCGAGTGTCCAAAACATGCAGCCTCAGATCAGATGATACGATTACAAAATCGATCATTGACCTTTGGCCTAGGGTGCCCTGGTACCACGTGCACTTATGAGTATCCTTATGTTCGAACATGGTGTTTGTTATGGCCATTCCATGGCTAGCACAGAAGTCCAACAACAAACGACCGTTTAGATCAGGGAGGCCCTTCCTTCCAATCACGTCTCTCCAGGTGTCTCCATCGTTTCCCACGTGTGCGTTGCAGTCTCCCAGCAAGACTACGGAGTCCCCTACTGGAGCTCCCTGCAGGGCCCCATTCAGGGTCTCCAAGAAGGCCGAATACTCCGAACTGCGGTTTGGGGCATAGGCACAAACAACAGTCAGAGTTTTCCCCCCCATAACCCAAAGGCGTAGGGAGGCGACCCTCTCATCCACCGGGGTAAACTCCAACGTAGCGGCGCTCAGCCGGGGGCTAGTGAGTATCCCCACCACGGCCCGACGCCTCATACCTTGGGCAACTCCGGAGAAGAATAGAGTCCAACCCCTATCCAGGAGTACGGTTCCAGAGCCAAAACTGTGCGTAGAGGTAAGCCCCACCAGATCCAACTGGTAGCGATCCACCTCCCGCACTAGTTCCGGCTCCTTCCCCCACAGAGAGGTGACGTTCCACGTCCCCAGAGCCAGCCTCTGCTGCCCGGGTCTAGTCCGTCGAGGTCCCTGACCATCACTGCCACCTGTGTGACAGCGCACCCGACCCCAGCCGTTTTTCCCATGAGTGGTGGGCCCACAGGATGGATGGATGGGGAGGCACCACGTAGCTTCTTCGGGCTGTGCCCGACCGGGCTCCATGGCAAACCTGGCCACCAGGCGCTCGCTGTCGGGCCCTCCCTCTGGGCCTGGCTCCAGACGGGGGCCCCTGGCATCCTCCGGTCAGGGTCTCTTCTTTCCTTTCCCTTTTTTCCATGAAGATAATTGGCATTATTAATTAGTCGACTAATCTTTGCTACATAAAACTGAAATGAGGAAGTTGTTAGTTGAAGATAATAAGTGTTGTTTGTGTGAAGAAGGTTTAATGATAGCAACCTTTGCAGGTGTGTTCAGTTTAAGGTTTGTTGGATGCGGAGGGTAAAAGTGCTTCTTTCTCCTCTAAACAGGTATTCAACCCACACCGTTTGAGATGGAAGTGAAGGAACCGAAGCAGATTCCCGAGGTGAAGCCGTGTGCTGATGCTCCTCGCATCGAGGGAGACAGTCAGGTGAAGACTGAGGACGTCCTGCCCGAGAGTGAGGACGCCCTTGCGACACCCGTACACGTCAAATCGGAGCCTGCGGAGGAGAACATAGCACAAACGCCATTTCAGGGAGGAAACGAGCAGACGGGAGAAGGAGGAGACGACCTCAGTGAGAACTTCACAACGTTTGAGAGAGACGGCCAGCGGTGGATGTCCAGGTTACCAGGACAACACAAGGCAGAGGTCGCAGAGTATCTCAGCAGCTCGGGGACGACGTCCTTCCCGGGGTTGTCCCAGTTGCTGCCGCCAGTCGAGGCTTCTTACAGCACATTCTCCTTTCCAGGGAAGCCATACGGGGAACTCAGAAACAACACGGTGTCCCAAACACCGTACGGGTCCTCAGACTCGCTGATGACATCCAGTGACGCGGGCTTTCATGGAATGACGGGAGCCGCGCTGGATCCCCACGGACAGAGAGGAAGCAGGTCCTTTCAGGTGATCAAACCAAAGAAGTGCTTCATCTGCTCGTACTGTGGCAAAGTGTTCGAGCGCGTTGGCCACCTCGAAAGACATTTACGCATTCACACCGGGGAGAAGCCGTACGGCTGCCATGTCTGCGGGAGGTGCTTCAATCAGAAGAGCAGCCTCAAGGGCCACATGAAGACTCACAGAAATGGTTTGTTATTAATATTACATTTCACATTTTCCTTAAGTCCAAGTTGCAATATTCAATTTCCTTTTTTATGTCCAACCAACAGTCAGAAATGCAATTTGTTTTAGTTTATTATCATTAAAGATAATACATCTTATATATTCCTAATATAAAAAGCAGATATTCACATTTGAGAAGCTGGAAGAGATTTTGGCATTTTTCCTTTTTAATAAATATAATTAGTAACCAAAACATTGACTCTAAATTTTCTACATTTCTTGAAATTAGAACAATAAATAAGAAACTACTAAATTAACTGTATAATTAAACCAATTTGTAATGGTAAAATATAAATGTTTACCTCCACACAAGCCCCACTGCTGTATATAAAAGAGAAGTTAAATGTATATCTCGTTTTAATCCTGTCGTCTTTTTTCTCCTCAAAAGGTGAGAACACAGACCTGCTGGACGCACATCACCTGATGTTTACGATGCCTGATAATCAGCTGTTTAAAAACCCGGCAGAACCCAAGACGGGTCTGGCGGCTCTGCAGGAACAGTTGCAGGGTGCCGCCGCGTACAGCGAGGCTGCTGGTGAGCAAACGGTGATGGTGAAGCTGGAGCCGAATGGGGAAGATTTTCAGACTCTGAGTCAGCCGGGCACTGAGGACGGCACAGTAGCACCACAACAGAGTCAGCTGTGGACGTCTGGGATGGAGCAGAGCGGTCATCCTGAACAAACTGTCTGTGCACATTTACATGACGTCAATTATCACCTCAGTCCTGCTGCAGGAGCCGCCGCCGAGCAGCAGGGATACACGTCGCCAATCCACCATCTGCCTTTTCTAGACGCCAAAGAAAAGGAAGAAATGATTTGCGACGATCAGTACTCCATGATGGCCGATATGACTGTAGCACCTGAGCTGCACCATCCACACACCGCACCAGAGGTGTCTGTGAGCGAGTACACAGCGGCGAGTGACAGGACTCACGAGGGAGGCGTGCTTGAATTTCACTCGAGCGCCTTAGGTAACTGTGGCGAGGACGCCGCCCGGCAAAATTGCTTCATATGCTCAACTTGCGGTCAAAGCTTCGACAGTTTCGGTTTATTTCAGAGGCACCAGTGTAAAGATATCACGGAGCGATCGTTCGGCTGCGACATCTGTGGGAAGGTGTTCAGTCAGATGAGCATCCTGAAGTTACACCTTAAACTGCATGTAGAATAAAAGCGTCAACAAATACACACAGTCGTAACAAATGATGTCTAAATAAATACTTGACTTGTTCCAGAACTTCCAGAAGCAGGAGAGTGACAGTGTTCTCTGTGCAGTGCTGGTGAAGTACAATGTTTTGTTTACAGTAAGGACGACACTGTTACATCCTGAATGTTTGACCTGCGTTGCTCCTTGCTTGCTTCTTTGTTTTATGAATGGTAATGGCCAAATAACATTAAATTAATGCTGATCATGGCGCTTACTGAAATATTTTAGTTTTCTGTTTTCACCGGGCAAGTAAGTGAAGCCTGTCCAAATCATTATGTTGTGAACTAAACGTTTGGTAAGCCACCACTGTTGACTGTAACTCAACGAACCGTCTTCATGCAGAATCACTGTTCTATGTTCCTTTGATGACATTTATTTAAAGGTTTGCACTGTAACTGTTTCCTGTTTCATCATGCAGGATGTAAAGTCACATACTGTTCGATCTCCAGTGTGAGGGAGGGATTGATGAGAATACACTAGAGTTTATTCTTTGTTCAGATTCTTTCTTTACTTAAGGGGAAAAAAATCAATGAAATCAATGTTTCATCGAGCTTTGATGAGACCAACCATTGCTGAGCGTCGTGTACTAAGACGTGGATCCACATCAGTATACTGTATCTGAAAATATGTAATAATGCATAATTACTTAAAAAAAAGAAGTAGTTTACTGTTGTTAAATAGGTGGACAGTTGGACCGAACAAGCCCCAGCCTCATTTAACAATGTTTTGTATACCTCAAATGACTATTGCCTTTAAAGCGTCCTGTAAATATGTCTCTATAATGTTCAATATTCTGTTGGTTTAATCTTTCAAAGGGCAAATTCGTAAAGTAAATGTTGTGCGGACAGGGTTTCAAACACAGCAGGCCTCCCACCAACAACAACAACAACAACGTGTACAATAAGTTGATGTTAAATCATATGCAGGAAACGTTTGCATTATTTATAACTAACAAAACATGAAATACCTCAGTGACACACAGGGTCCATAGTATGTCGTGGGTTGATGACGTTGACGATCAGATTGAACAAATTACACAGTTAAGCATTAAGCACATGGAAAACTAATATAAAAAGTGTTGGTTCTGAATGAATGGTGCAGTTTGTAGCAGGAGGCTGGACCTGGAAACACAAAACTAGCTTACAGTATGACGAGTGCCTGCGTTTTACACACGTGTTATTGTTTCTTTTTAAATTATGCTCACTCATCAATACTTGTCAATCTGACGCCCAAATGCATGTTTCACAGATATGACAATAATCGAGCACATTATGCAGGAAGATGGATTACGTTTGAAAAGATAATTATATAATGAGACAGTTCTGTTTTATTGTTTGTTTAGCTTTTTGTATTTTCAAAATAAATTCAAAACGAACAAATTGTGGAGTCTGGCACTCTGGTTATTTAAATGTCGAACAGTGTAAATAAATTATTTTTGAATGTTCTTTCATGCACCACTTTTGTTGCTTCTCTCGCCTCGCCTCATTTTCCTCCAGGGTTTCCACATTCATGGAAAATATGTAAAATGTTATCTTCACTAAACAGAAGAGGACCCAATATGGATCCTTAAGGGACCCCTAAGACCAAGTCACAGATAATGCCTTTAGTATCAAGTTGTCTTAAACCATTCAAAATGCTAACCGGTTCATGAAGCGTGTATTGGATAGGTTAATGTAGGCCACTTCAGAAGGGGTTACTGTAGGGTAATCGTTTTCAAAAGTGGACTTGCGAAGGTCAGGTCAGACAATAGGGCTGCAACTAACCATTATTCTCATTATCTATTCATTTGTCAATAAAATGCGACAGTCACAGTCCAAGGTGATATTTAGATGTCTTGTTCTGTTAGTCCAAAACTCAAACATATTGAGTTTAATGATAAAAAACGGAGAGAAGCAGGAAACCTTCATATTTTACAGGCTGAAAACAGCATTTTCTATTTTTTAATGAAAAATAATTGATTATCAAAATAGTTTGTTTTTCTGCCGATCGACTAAGCCTTTATCTTCAACGTTTTTCAGAACAAATTTATTTTAGTTCACCCCTCTCCTTTCCTCCGCTCTGTCTCTGACTGTAGGAGTGTGTGTCGGGAGCAAAGTCCCTCCCTTCGCGAAACACGGGAGGAGGGAATGTGAATGCACAAAGCAAAAAAATAATAATAATAATAATCATTTGAAAAGAATATGTAAAAAAATGAATTGCTTTATCTACAAACTATTTCGCGACCCCCCCTGCAGTACCTCCGCGGACCCCCCTTTTGAATCGTTGCAGCTCTAATTGACAAATGCAGATATCTGTAAGGAAAATGAAGAAAATAAAGGCCTACTTGCAAATGTGAATTTCTATTTGAAAAGGAACATAATGTTTGTGTTTGAGAGAAACTGACCTGATGGCCGAGCTAATATTACAAAATGAAACCATCCTGTCACTTACAGGCTGTCTAGTTGTCTACTTGTAAAGGTCACTTTTAAATGTTTTACCTGAAACGCCTTCACAGGCTGTGTTCCTCTCTTCCTCGTTGGTCGTAATCTCACTGCATGTCTACTCGCGTGTTTACGGTAAAGGCTCCGCCACACGGAAGAAAAGGTTCCAGCTAGCTAGAAACACAGGGATGTAACATTTCTGGTGCGTCGGTTGTTTTCGCATTTTTTAATAAAAACCATTGCGTGGAAGGACCTACTTCTTATATTTTGTTCTCGCATATTACTTTGCAGGAATCAACATGGCGACGTGCATTCCCTTTCAAACCCAGTTATCCTCTATAATGGAGGTTTTGGTTAAAGCAGCAGTGGCAGAGATATCCAAACTAGTCGATGACAAATGTGCGTTTTTGCATCTTGAAATATCTCGAAAGCAAAGCGAGAATGAGTTGCTGAAAAGGAAATTACTAATGATGGAGAACAAAAGTGCACAGCTGCAGCGCGGGTTTGGTGAGATGCTCAACTGTTTTTAATTTGTGCTCTTAATTGACGACTCGAGTAAACTCATGTATTATGCATATTCATGTACAAGTATCCAACGTGATACACGTTCATCATTTTGTGAAACTGCAGGGAAATTAGTGCTATAGCAATGAGTATAATTAGCTCTGTAGGGACGCTTTACATGTACATTGTTGTTAACGTGTAGTGCATTTCCTCTTTTTAAACGTGTGTTTAATTTCACTTTCTAGCTTCTGTCAATTAATTGTTTCCTTTCATGCACCAGAAAACTACATGGACCGAAGAACTGATATGGGGAACTGTCCACATCCTCCAGGAGATGTTAAGGTCATTTTCATAACTGTTATATATGTCAATATGTTCAGGAACATATGTGTAGATGTACTTGAATCAAGCGACTGTCCTCAGGGCCCCAGACCACCAGATTTACTATGTGCAAAATGTTCAGAGAGTAAAAGAGGCCCAGTAGTAATTGTTGTGCAGCATCGTCCTGTAAATTCACTTCACTAGCATTGACACTACTGTGGAACAAACAATGTTTTTACATCTAACGCTGGATCACATGACTCTCAGCAGCAACAGCAGGCAGCTGAAACTACCAACTGTTCACGACCTGCCCAGAACCACACGACTGACTGAATGTCCGTCCAAAGTTGTCGGAGAGCAAACAGATATAAAAGGAGAGTGAATATTTGATTTACATGCGCAAGGCGGTCGTAAACACGACTCCAAATGAACGTTAATAAGAAAAGAGATAAGAGACAGTGGCGTGCAAAGAGAAGAGTGCAAAACAAAAGAATGAACAGAAGGTGCAAACAACAAGATACAAGACAAGGTACAAATATATAATGCAATAACACACATGTAGTGCAATAATAGAAAACAAAGTGTAAAGAATAAGCACTTTGATGTTCCCTGAGGATATTTATGGGGTTAGATAATGTTGCTGTGTGTTTGTTTGATTTATAAATGAGCAAATGTTTGCTCACAAAAGTTGAATCCATCGTCTCTTTATCTAGTTTCCTGATATTGACGGCGCCACTGTTTCGTTCACGATTAAAGAAGAAACTCCGGATGAGATGCTGTGGATCAGTGATTCTGCTCGACCAATTGGTGAGTTAAAGAACTGGATTTTGTGCAAGAAATGAAATCCAAAAACAAACGTTAATGCTTAAGTTGCTTGCAGGTGGGTCACTTGCAGGTTCTGCAGTGCAATTCCGCAATCCAGCTAATGCTCCGGAGAGCCAGCAGCTGGAGGACGACCTTCAGTTAAACCGCTCGGAGCGTGCCACGAGAAAAACATCAGAGTTCGGTGACTTGTACAACTCTGCTGAGCACGCAGGAGACGCCAGTGGCCTTCAGTTCACTGTCAAGACAGAGAAGGAGGAGGACCGGTCAGGGTTCAGTGAGGACGGGTGCCAGCACGGCGCAGGGAAGCAGACTCAACTTGCTGCTGACTTTTCCATGGACGAACGAGAGAATCAGCTCTGGTCGTCCATAATTGAAGGCGATGACATTGATGCAGGTTTTCCAGACTTTTCCAGCGTGGTCGAGGAGTATTCCAACACATTTCCGGACCATTCTGATGCGGTTTCTACAAAGTCTGCTGGCGTGCAGCAGTTGTCCTCTCAGCGCCCGTGTAACGGGATCTACAGCGGTGAGTTGCAGAAGGATGTTCCCCCGTCGTCCAGTTTCCAACCCAGATCTCAGGGTAGTCTGTCGCAGAGAAACCCCTCACACGGTGCACACGCAGATGACCACGAGAGGAGTAGTTCAGCTGCAGACAGACCAGTCGTAAGTCACTCGCACATCTCAAGCGGCAGCTTCCACCCCCACACGTCCCACAAAGCTCTCTCTGGCACTTCACGGGGCTACTCCTGCACACACTGCGGGAAGACGTTCAGCCGCCTGCACCAGTTCAAGCTTCACCAGCAAAGCCACAAGAGGAAGCGCTCATTCTGGTGCACGGTGTGCGGGAAGAGCTTCCAGTGTTCGTCCCACCTCAGCATACACCACAGGACACACACGGGCGAGAAGCCGTACGGCTGCGGACAGTGCGGGAAGAGGTTCACGCAGCAGAGCAGCCTGAGGGTCCACCAGCGCACACACAGCGGGGAGCGGCCCTACAGCTGCTCGCTGTGCGGGAAAACCTTCATCCTGATGCACCATTTGAAACGGCACAGAATCATTCACACGTACAGCTGAGCTGGAGGCGTCTCCAGGGATGCTGCTCAGGTGAAAAGACTAAAACAAAACCAAACTAAAAAGCCAGTCAGCTGTTACGGTTGGGATTTGTAACCTTGTGGCATCGCTCACAGGCTTTGTATATTAATGCATATTCTACTATGCAAAATCCATCTGGATGGGTTTTAAGATGTTTGCTTCTTTTTTAAATGCTTATAATTATTCAAACCTAAAACTGAATTGCACCCTCAAACAGAATTCACATAAGTAAGTATTTTTAAGACGCCTCCAAAGCTAGGAATCCAAAAAAGAAACCCTGAAATGTGGAGTCATAAAAAAATAAAAGCTGCAGATTTACAGTTTGTTTTATCTCCTCATGTAGAAATATGCCTTACTTCATCTCAGCACTGAAACTGTAGAAGCACAAGATCAACATAAACTCCCCGACACCGTCACGCGAGGGCTTTCCACTCCGACCAGTGAAGCAGCTCTCAGGTTCATCTTCTGATGGCAACGTTGGTAAAAAAAAGAAAAGAGAAACCTGCCTGACTATTGTTCCAAGTTAAATTGTTCCATACAAACGTTTCCCCGACATCCTTTACACTTTGTTATGATTTATATTAAAGGATCTTTTAAATCAGCAGCTGGATCTTTTCACTGTTTGTAATTCATTTGATTAAGTTAAGTTTATTATCATTTGGTAATTATGGTCCAGGATGTTGCATTCAGGTTACTCCAGCAGCATAAAACCCAAACATGCATCCCAAGTAAAACAGGAGAAAAACATCCTTGCAGCTGGATGCGGGACATTATTGGCATTTTACTTGATAAATAACGATTTATTGATCAAAATTGTTGCATTAATTGAATCATTGAAGCCTGTGGTTCTGTCGCTGCGGTGGATGACATGGCACCAGAGGGCAGCGTAACCTCTCCTCACAAACACCACCGTGCAGAGAGGGAACTCTGAACAGGAGCTTCCCACTTCCTGTTTACTGCAACAAAATAAAAGCATGTCATTAATCCTCAGTAGTTTAAAAGCCTTTACTGTAGTTAAGTCACATTTAACTACTACATTCATTTAAACATCGCACCTGCTCTGCTCAGCATTTGATGCTTTTACATACAGAGGATGAAAGATCAGCGTCTTCCCGTTCAGCCGTAGAGTTATACATGTCAGCTTTGCAGGCGGCGATGCTACGCTACGCTTGGTTCATCTGCACATGATCCACACATTGTTCGCGGGGTTAAATAATGTATCTAGAAGTGAACATGGCTTTAGTTTGGCATTGAAAGGGTTACACAGGTAGTGAAGTACAATATAAACACTGCTCTGGAACAGTGTGTCCTCTCTCGTGCACAAGTGAAAGAGCAGCCTGTGCTGTAACAGTTCTGTGTAGAACTTCACTGCACACACACACACACACACACACACACACACACACACACACACACAGTTTAAAGGTGCAAGAGGAAGAAGTTGATATATTGCAGTGAATGATTTCCCCTCAGTCCTCTCATCTTCTTTCTGTTTCAAATGCAGGAGCTGTTTGTTGCAGAAAATAATGCTGCAAGGTAAGCGTCCCGGCTGCCTCATCCTCGGGACTTAAATGTAATATTTTATTTCTCATCAGAAGGTGTAAAGGTAGATCGTTGAAGCGAGTGTGAGACTTAAGTTAAAAGGTCAGTGTGTGTGTGTGTGTGTGTGTGTACTGCCTCTGCCTGCTGCAGTGCATCAGTACATTTTGTGCAAACACCTGGACCTGTGGTCCCCTGCAGGGAAGCGGACAGCTCCTACAATTCTCACGACCTTGTATGGCCATGAACACGGCTGCCTGAGCGTCATGGAAAATGTCTTTTTGCAGGAGGAGGAGGAGGAGGAGGAGGAGGACGAGGAGTAGTGGGTATATTTTGGGTTAGAAAGTGAGACCAGGCAGAGTACAGACTGCAGTATCCATGTCAGAGGAGTGAGTGGACGGAAGAGATACATGAGGGTAAACATGGCTGATAAGGTGAAGGACACGGACAGTAGAAATGTCATGGTGGCGTTCTCTCACAGAGGACAGCTGTGGGCACCACCTGGACATTTTATTTGTTAGCATTCTTACATCGAAAAAGCAGGTCGTGCTTTAATGGCAGACACTGTACGGAGACTCAGTGTCACAGTTTATAACATTAAACATATTTTATTATTACAACATGCATGATATGGCCACACGTGTCTGGACGCTCCTACACACGTTGATCTGCTGCTGTTCTCATGCTTTAGTTCCTATTAGGATCTTAATGCTTAAGAAGGTGATATTTTAGACGATGTGCTTTGTTTTCGGGTGTCCACATACTTTTGCTGATTGCCCGCAGATACTCAAGAGCTTGAGAACATTTGTGTCTGTTGTGTTTGAGCATCAAAGAGCAGTTTTATAATAATAAGTTGAAACTAAAATTTGACAAAAGCCAAACGGTGTTCTTTGGAGAGCTGGATAAACGTGCCAGGAGATGAGGCATTGCTTTACTGTCGTGAAGTATCCATCAGCTGCAGTTTACACAGCAGAGGCCGCTTTAATTACATTCTACCTTAAGCCCCACCCCCTTTTGTGAGACAGTTTGTGGTAATAAAACTGTATTATGTGAAATACAACGTGTTACAATTAGATTTGACCTCATTTTAGGAAGAATTATCAAACCTCAGACAAAGAAAACACAAAACCAAGTTTAAGTTGAGTCATTTTATTGTAAAAGTAGATCCAGTTTGTAATAAAGTACCTCTTACAGTCTGCTAACACAGTGATAAGACATAGAGGGAGATTCTGATCAATAAACATACTTTAGTAACTGTCACATGTGTTTTATATTCCCTTTCTTCAGCTGTTCATCAAACTCTCGATATATCATCAAAAGCAAAGAAAACACCACTTAAATATAATTAGTATAAATATTTTAGAACATTTTTTATCTATTTTACACTTTAAGAAATTATTACTTCCACCAAGTCGTGCGAGGACCTGGCCCTCTACATTACATCCATATCACTGTATTCATGAATGTCAAAGATCTGAAACAATAAATATGTCATTTTTTTAAGTTAAAAGGTATTAATTTAGAAATAAAAATACGACCCCGTTTCACTGAAACACTCGGCTGAATGCAGAATAATGCAACGCGCTGAAGTCCTTCATCTGTACACCTCAGATATGTACACGCTGCAGATGGAGGAGAGTAAAGCTTCCAGGATTTTAAGACTTAAAGTAACAAGTGAGTGAAAGCAAACCAAATAAACTAGTTTATCAAGTAGTCACCCAGCCGAGGGGGGGGGGGGGGTTACTGTAGCAGCATTTAAAGAGTTAAAGCAGGTCAGCTGACCCGGGTGCAGCGGCATCACGTTCAGAAGGAGTTGTTGTTGTTGTTGTTGTGCTCCAGCCGGGCCACCATGGTGGACAGCAGCTTCTCCAGCTGCTCGGCCCTCTGCCTGCCCGTCTCCAGGACTTCTTCGTGGTTGGCCTTCTCCTCGCTGTCGTAGTCCATCACCGCCAGGTTGGTGATCAGCGACAGGGCGAAGCAACGCATCCCGGCGTGGCGGGACACGATGACCTCGTGGACAGTGCTCATCCCTGCAGCAGAGACAGAGCGGAGGTGAGAAGTTGTGCTAGTTATCCAGCCGGACGCAGAGGTTGTGTCGTTTTGCAATAACAACTTGGGTTCGTAAATAAAAAAACAGTAAATTCTTTTCTTACAAACACAGCGGTGAGATAAAAACTTTGAAGTTGCTTAAAAGTGAGGTTTTGAGTGACTAATCCTGTGACACACTTCTTTCCATGTGTTAGTCAGAAGGATTGATTCAGACCGTGTGTGTGTTTCTGTGCACGTACTTCTGTCTGTGTGATGAGCAGTCAGTATGAGTGTGTATATGATATGAGTGTGACTCTGCACACCTCGTGCAACCCCACCTCAGAAGATCCTGACTACCCCTCTAAGCAGAAGTAAGGAAGTCTTGAGACTCACCCACAGCGTCGGCGCCCAGCCTGTGCAGCATTTGACACTCTGCGATGGTTTCGAAGGAGGGACCTCCCACGACGCAGTACACCCCATCCCTCAGGAATTTGTTGTAGCCCAGCTCCGACGCCACATCGTGGGCCAACCGCTGCAGCTCGCGGTCATAGGCGTCAGACATGCAGGGGAAGCGGACGCCAAACCTGAAGAGAGGAGAGTGTTGAGTCCACACATCTGTGAAATGACTCAGGTAGCGTTAAAGCAACACACTGAGCTTCTTTGTCCTCGTGTGAACGACTAAAGACAGTAATCAACATGTCGGTCAGCGTGTAAGTCGTCTGTTTTATATTATATGTTATATATATTATAATTCTAAAGAAAGTTATTTCTTGGTCTCTCTGAGCTGAAGACAAATTGTTTTTTTTCAATGTACATTTTAAATCTTTCAGACAAATAAAAAACATTTGCAAATGATGTTGTAATGTTGGTGAACTGGCCCTTTAAATGTGCTAAACCCCCCCCCCCCCCCACCTAAAATACTCAGTTACAGTCAGGAAATACTGTTTATTTTGTGCATTAAAACACATCACATGTGAATGTAAAGTATGAACCATAAGCAGCTTTTAAACTACAACAATGTGAACGGTCGGACACGTCCCTCCTTCTCCTCCTCCCACCTGTCATCATTGGGTCCAGCCAGCGGGTTAATTCCAGCGAACCCGGGCATGTTGATATGATCCTTGAGGATCATGACGTCTCCCACTTTGTAGTCCTGGTTGAGGCCTCCGGCGGCGTTGGTCAGGATGACCGTCTCCACGCCCATCAGCTTGAAGACGCGCATGGGCAGCGTGATCTGGAGAACACACGGTAACGTGAACACACGCACTCGCAATGATGATATTGATAAACATCATGATTTGACTTGTAATGGCGGACTTATACTTCGTGGTATTGGTACTTTTACTTAAGTAACAGATTTGAGTGATTGGTCCACCCCTGCTAACCTTCACCAACCTCTACCTGTGTGTGTGTGTTGTATCTCTACTCACCTTCTGGATGGGGTAGCCCTCATACAGGTGGAACCTGCCCTGCATGCAAACACACGGCTTGCCTTTGAGTGTTCCAAATACCAGCTGGCCAGCATGACCATGCACTGCAACACACACACACACACACAGTTAGCTACCCGGTACATTTACTTAGAGCTTGCAAACATGCACACACTAATTGCCAGACAGCTGCAAGCTGTGTATACCTGTGCTCCGGGGGAAGTTGGGAATGTCGCTGTATTTGAAGACCTGAGGGTCCTTCAGCATCTTAGCCAGCCCCCCCATCCCTGAGCCGCACACGATTCCCACCGTCGGCCGTACCTCCGTGCTGGACATCAGCCAATCAGCTGTCGTCCGACACTCTTCATAGCTTTCACTGAGGGAGTCAGAAAAACAGAGATCAGTCACGAGTCTACTGAGCTTGTGTATCAACAAGAGCTGCTGGCTGCACAGAGATGTCCCCCCCCCCCCCCCCGTTGTGACACCAGTGTTCACCAGAGGACGCTGAGCTTTCACATGGAGGTCAAGTGTTTGTGAGGTTGTGTGTGTGTCAATGCATTAACGCTACATGGTTAAAAGTATGTGTGTGTTTGAATTCATCCACCAGGGACGGGGTGGGGTTGAGGTTGTTATATTCTTTTTCTTATTTTTACTATTTTAAATGTCATTATTCATTTCAGCTTTGTCAACACATTCTGAACGATACCTTCTGACGAGACGATATTCATTTTAAGATGTCATCATTTCCCCTGTCTGTGTGCAGTCATGCTGCATTCAAGTACAAGGACATTCAACAGAAGGCATTTGCATCCTGTACAGTCACTGTGTATTTCCTGGATTTGAGTAATATTTATACAAACACACATTACTCACACAAGTGCTGTTGTGTGTCTGGTGTCATATGTAGGTGACGGACTTTAACGCACCTCCACGATGAAGACAGTCAAACACATTTCTGTACATATGAGAACTGTTGAATCTCTCCCTCTCTTTACCTTTTGGTTCTTAATCCATCTTTATACAGGTAACTTTATGAATAACTTTATTAAACTGTTTTGTTTGCTAGCACAGTGTAAAAACAAAGAAACAAGTATGACAGGTCACCACAGACAACATATGAAGACAATACTATTAAGAATATTATAAGAGAATATTAGTGTGGCACATATTTGGCATTTCTTTCTGCAATTTCTTGTTATTCATCAGCTATTACATACACGATACTAATAAATGCAACTGTTGGGATGATTAATCCTCCGTTTTTGGACTTTCAAAGACGTCATTGGGCTTTAAGGAAATATAATGGGGATGTTTCAAACTCTACCTGACTCAGCATCTATTACAGGTGCTGGTGTAACTTCCGTGTAAGTGGTAGAAGTATAAAGTAGCAAAACATTGTACTTAATTACAGCTTTGAGTAGATTTCACATCAGCAATTTCATTTTATTATCCTATTTTAATTAAACCTCTCAGTTTGTGTTCAGTAAAAGCACAATGTCATCATGCAGCCTGTCTCGCAGTGTGGTGGCTCATTGTGCGGCAAACCGTGATGTGGACAAATAAAAGTGAAATCAGCAGAACGGACTCTGTGGGCCACAGGGGCCAGTGGGTTTATATAAATCACGCCACGGCGGTGTGCACGCGCCGAGCGGGGTTTTTCCGTCCAATTGTGAGCAAAGAGTTCCGCATTTTTATTGCGTTAATGATAATGGATTACAGAAGAGCGCGTTTTTTCTTCTTCCCGGCAGTCGTCACTTCCGCGTGGTCCATAAGAAATAACATTCATTCTCAGGAGTGTGACATCCTCACGAGGCATCTGCGCGCGTCTCAGTTCGTGTTTAATTACACATTTAATTACATCGCGTGTCTGTTTCTGTGCGGGACATGGAGCTACATTTAAAGTATTTACAGCCTCCACATGTCCCGCAGCGATGGAGACCCGGTGATGACTTCAAGGCATCATGGGATTATTCTAAACTAGATCTCTGTAATATTCTAGTAAATATTAATGTACTCACCCAGACACAATCTCGGACACAGAGAGCATGATGAAACGGGATGCAGGTGGAGTGTGCAGGTTGTTCCGTGAGACTTATCAAGCTATCCGGCTTTTCTACTTTTTTACTTTTACGATCACACTCCTCTAAAGGCGCGGCTGCCACATCCCCCCACGTGAGACCGTCAGAGACTCTGATTGGTCGAGGCGCAGGCAGGGCGCTTCTTAAACTCTGGTAGTCACACCAACTAATGATGCTTTTCAAGTTTGTTTATTCATTTATTCATGTATTCCGTTACGCAACCTACGTGGGATTTCCGACATTACGTAAAGGTTACATTCCGCATTTATACTGCCTTTTGATGCTGACGCAATCGCCCTGCACGAGACAAGAAAGAAGTCATTTAGTTTTACAAAAACATAGTTTATGAACAAATATGTATTCCTCCTCTATATTGAAACAGTAATACAGTTCATTTTAGGGAAATATTTTGAACAATGTTCATTTAAAAATTTACTTCAAAATGGATTTATTTAATTTTTCTAGTTTCTATGACACATAATTCTCTACAAATGTAATTTCTACAGAAATGACCAAGTCTGTCTTCCTTCATATATATTGTTAGAGTCGTCTTTCTCTCCCTGGGTCTGGAAGATGAAGGACACTGCTTATATTCACAACAGGAAAAAAAAACCTCAACAAAATGTATGGTTGCGGGTGTTGAAGTAGTAATTACAGCAGGGCTACACTTTTGTTTAAACATCTGGTTTCATAAAACAGTGGTGGAATGTAACTCACGTTTCCATTGTATGCAGCTTTATACTTAAATATTACACTTTTTACAGCTTTAGTTACTTTTCAGATTACAATGTGTGATACCCCTTGCTGTTTAGTAAAACTCTGAATTTGATGTTTTTGGAATTTAAACTGAAGGATATTACTTGAGAAAGTTCTTCTACTTCTTAAGCTAAATAAACTATTTAAAACTCTCTTGGATCAGCTGGAAAATGCATGTCACAAAGCTAAAGGTACTGTTTCTCTGAGCTCATTAAAAGTTGCAGTGAGTATTTTTACTTTTGATATTTTAAGTAAATTAAGCTGATATTATTTACAAAGTTTACTAAAGTTTTGAAAGCAAGACTTTTACTTAGTAGTAGAGTTTCA